>NC_079459.1:27411568-27711568 GCF_903798145.1 Danio aesculapii | reverse complement strand
GTATTAGTGAATTATCATTACAAAGGATCCTGTGAGTTTAATATCCAGCCCTGATATATTGTCACATTATTTGCATCCAAACAAAACAGAACGGGAAGATAATTATCAAATTAGGAAAATGTAGTGGCTTTAATAAATCTACTTCATTAGAAAAGCAATACAATCAACCAAATTTAATTAGAAACTCACTTGCCTATGAACATTAGATTAAAAACAAAGCTGCCTTTATTAAAATGAAAGCAATTAACAGCAAAACAAACAAAATATTTTAGACCTACAGTATAATTCAGCAATACTATGAGCCCATTTAACTTAAAAACTGACGCTAGAGGTTATACAAGTCATCTTATATCCTGATATATATCACAATATAATTCTATTTATTTCATATGTGATCTTATTTCTCACTTTATATAGAACAGAGCAAATGTTTGATTAAAAATGTAAAAAATTATTAATAAAACATAAAATACTTTTCAAACACTGTAATATCTACACACACTGTCTGGAATACTTGATTCTGATTGGTCAGGGATGACATTAAAAGTCATATCCCGAAATAACAACCGCTGAATAACACTAGCTCATCCGGGAACTTCTAATAATCTTGACCGTCAGTACATACATTCAAATCTATATACATCCACATTCATATGTACAATATCGGCTTGTCTGTGACATTGGATTTTTTAATTTTTTAATTTTTTTATCAGTGTTGCGTTTTAGAAGTAATCAATTATTACAGCTCAGAACAATGTTTTGTGTCTATTTTTATGTTTTGTGCAACATAGGCTCATTCTGAAAACATACCTCTATATGCATTCCTGAAAATCACAAATTATGTAGCCAGATTTATTCATACACATAGCTGCATTTAGTCTATAAAATGAATGATACGGAGCGGTATGATGCATTTTTTTTTTCGTGCTTACCAGCTGACCGCTTAACTCCGTATGGACGGCTTTCCTGCTGTAACCAGTTTGTTCAGTAGCTCGTCGCGTATGTTGGTGGACTTGAGATGCAGAGAAGATGACGACGGGGTTCTAGTCCGGCGAAGAACAGCTCCAGAAAGCCAAAACTGAAAGCCAAAAAATAAAACAAACAATTAAATAACGGTGAGGATGAGGTAAAATCTGAAAATGTGGTAAAAGTCAGGGGACTTTCAGAAATACTGGAGGTTTTCGATTGGTGAGTCAGTCAGACAGTTAATTGCAGCCTCTGGTGGATTTGTGGATGGCTTCTGGTGAAAATTTTGAGATTATATTTTATATACACTGGTGGCATCGCAAAACAAAAACTGCAAAAAGACGTAGCTCCTGGGACATATTTGGCGTTCTCCAGAAATGTATATAGTGGTATGTTTTCAGAATGAGCCTGGGCTGATTTTGTGGCAAGTTGCCGTGTAATAAAAGGGATAAAATATACACCCATGTTTTGTTTTTAGCTTTTTCGACTGCCGAGATATATGCTGCGTAAACAACCTCCTGGATGTACAGTTGAAATCAAATTAGCCCTCCTGTTAATTTTTTGTTTTCTTTTTGATGTTAAACAGAGCGAGGGATTTTCCACATTAGATCCTATATTTTTTTTCTTATTTGTATTATTTCGGCTAGATTAAAAGAAGTTTAAATTTTTTTTTACTATTTTAAGGTCAATATTATAAGCCCCCCTTAAGATTTGTTTTGATTGTCTACAAAAAAAAAAAAAAAAACAGTTATAGACTGATTTGCCTAATTAACCATTTAAATAGCACTTTAAGCTGAATACTACTATCATGAAAAAACATCTAGTAAACTATTGTGTCATCATGACAAAGGTAATATAAATCAGTTTTTAGAAATTAGTTATTAAAACTATTATGTTTAAAAATGTGTTGAAAAGAAAATTCTTCCTGTAATAGAAATTGAGGAAAAAATATACAGGAAGGCTAATAATACTTGACTCATAACATAATCGTTGTAAAAAACGAAATTGACCTTAAATTCACTGTAAATTACTGGCTAATAATTACATTACTTTCACAGTAAAATACTGTATGTAAATTCACAACAAATTACTATGAGGTAATTCACAGTAATTTACTGTGATTTTGCTACATTAAATTACTCTGAAATTACAGCCATATAGTGTAACTTCACAGTAGATAGTAAAGTCCATTACTGTCATTCCACAGTATTATCTTGTAGAATTAACTATATTTTACTGTGAAGCAGGCTTTCCTCAGCTAGTCATTCTGCCATTTAACCTGACTTTGAAATCATTTTGGGTGTTTAACAGTGTTTGGTTTAATGAATCAATTACTTTTGTTCCAGTATATTATATTTTTAGCTAGGCACAAAGTTATGTTCATTAAAAATATATATTTTTTCCTTATGAAATTAAATAGAGGCGCAGTGCAAAAATGAAAATTTACAATGACATTCATGTAGTTTCAAAACAGGATGATTTTTTTAAGATGCAGTTATTTTTTAAGATGCAACCTAATAGTTTTAGGGGCTGCAATAACATTCTGTTATTTATCAATATTTAAAAAGTGCCAATAATAGCATAAAAGATTATTTGTATTAATGTCAATGTTGAATGAAATAAAAAGAGTTTGAATTAACATGCAAAAGATATAGTTCCTTTTACAGTAATTTGCTGTAATCATGCTACCTGCATTAATTTCACAATAAAATTTTGAATACAATACATTACTATTTATGGTTTTTACAGTTAAATCCTGTAAAGTAATACAAATGTAATTTACTGTGAAAAATTACAGTAACATGTTGTGAAAATCTGAAAAAAATGTTACAGTGTTGCACAGCCTTACTGCATTTTGTTATTTTTATAGTTCTTGTTGGCTAAATATTTCTGTAAACTTGTTCATAAAATGCTGCAGCTTTTCTTTTTCTTTTTCTTTGTTCCTTACCTGATGAATAAGCATCCCATTAGCGTATTATTATAATAAATGGAGCGGTCTGTGAATCCCACTGCAGTGACTTTGACATTTCCCGAGCGCGTTTAGCATTATGTGTAATATGCTTATCTGCACATCTCCTCCCAGCTAATTTAAAGACGTGCTGAACCTCTGACAAGACTCTATTCAAGGCCCTGTCGAAAATATTACCCTTGTACTCTGTCTTACATGAAGTAAGAAAACCGCTGACAAAGCGGGCTTCTTTCATCAAGCATATTTTAAATCTCCCCTATCATATTCCCATAAGTTAAAAATTACCTCTAGGGACACACGTTTACCATAAAACTATGTTGACTCAAGCTCATTTTCCTCATAAATCATGCTAATATATACCAAAAAAAAAAGCAAGATGGATTTCTGAAAGCACCTTGATAAAATCCATGCTCATTCCTATTGTTTTGAGTAAAAATGTAGCCGCGTGTTGCAGTTTCTTGGTGGTTTTCTGCTGCTCGTGCACATTACGGGAGTGCTATTGTCTCATGGGAGATCATATTATGGACATTGATCTTTTTGCGAGGAGGGCTCTTGACAGCAGGAGGTGACAAAAGCCTCTGGGAAATATTATCCTCTGCTCCTGACATCACAGCGTTGACAGTCTGCATTAGCATCACCACAAGCGCACCACGTGGAGGAAGCACAATGTGTAAGGAAGTTAAGTGATGCGCTCAAGTCATCCTTTTAGCCCAATTTTATTTATTTATATATATATATATATATATATATATATATATATATATATATATATATATATATATATATATATATATATATATATATATATATATATATATATTTTGTCATTTAGCAGACGCTTTTATCCAAAGCGACTTACATATACATGTACGTATGTATGTATGTATGTATGTATGTGTATGTGTGTATGTATGTACACACATGTATGTGTGTATGTATGCATGTATGTATGCATGTATGGGTCTTGGGCTACAGGGTGATAAGGCTGTAGCATATCAATAAATTGAATTTATTTTCAAAAGTAGATTAATTTATATTGTTTACACACACACACACACACACACACACACACACACACACACACGAAGTCAAAATTATTAGCCTTCCGGCGAAATTGTTATACTTAAAAACAATAAAAGATCAAATTAAGTGGTGTAAAATGAAAATGTTGTTTCAACATAGTTTTAATAACTAATTTCTAATAACTTGTTGGGATGATGACAGTACATGATTTAGTAATATTCAGCTTAAAGTGCAATTTAAAGGCTTAGCTAGCTTAATTAGGTTAAACTAGGCAATCATTGAACAACAGCTCGACAAAAATACCAAAATAATAATTTTGAAAGGGGGCTAAAATGAAAAAAAAAATTTATTTTATTTCAAACAAACAAATAAATGTCTTTCTCAAGAAGAAAAAACTTGGTGAATTGGATCAACTAAACTGGCTGTAGCATGTGTGAATGGGAATGTATGGGTGTTTCCCAGCACTGGGCAACATAGGCTCAACCTGAAAACGTAGCCCTATATTAATTTCTGTAGATCGCGAATTATGTAGCCAGAAGTATGTATGGCAGCATTTAGGTTTTTTTTAAACAAACGCTAGGGGGCAGTATGACACCATTCGGCTTTCAGTTCCAGAAAGAGGCCAAGATAAAAATAGAAGCCAAAAAATAAAATTAACAAGTAAATAACAGGGTGAGAATGTGGTAAAATCTGAAAACGTGGTAAAATCAGAAAAGGGCTATTCTTTTTCTGGATTGCTTTTTAAAACTCTCTGTTGGCTTTAGGGAACTGAGTGGGCATTGGTCAATTGGTGCTTTTGAAAACACTATTGGTTGGGTTTAGGGGAGGAGGAGGGTGGGTCAGTCAATCAGTCAGTCAAACTGTCAGTTGACAGCAGCCTCTGGTAGATTTATGCGAGAACAGCAGGCGTTCTGAAAAAGCCTGCACAGTGGCCTCTGGTGGATTTGCAAAAACAAAAAAGCTAAATCTGTTGTGTCAGAGTCAAAAGCACACAGCAGATACTTCATCCATTAATCCATCCATCCATCTATCTATCTGTTCCTTTTTTGATGATGTTTTAAGATGTTTAGTTAAATTTTTAAGTTTAATGTACACTATGCATATAAAGTCATTATAATTATTTGTTATATAACTTCTGTTAACACATTTTTCATGAAATATTTACAATTAATTACAAAACAGAACTGCAATAAAATATTTTATCTGACAAACGGAAAATACATATAATATAATATCAATGTAATAATGAATAAATTCATAAATGTATGTATGTGTGTGTGTGTGTGTGTGTGTGTGTGTGTGTGTGTGTGTGTGTGTGGGTGTGTGCTGAATCCATTTTATTTTGAAGCTTTAATATACTGTATAATATACTATACTGTAAAAATACTACATATTTTTTTCTTTTGTCTGTAAAATTATTATTATTATAAGATGCTTTTTAAAACTCTCGGTTGGCTTTAGGGAAGTAGGTGGGCGCTGGTCAATCGGTGCTTTTGAAAACACTATTGGTTGAGTTTAGGGAAGGAGGAGGGTGGGTCAGTCCATCGGTAGGTCAGTCAGTCAACAGTGGCTTCTGGTAGATTTAAGCAAGAACAGCAGGCGCCAATGGAACTCGCAAGAAAAATGTGAGAGCTCAAAAAAAGCGTACACAGCGGCCTCTGGTGGATTCGCAAAAACTCCAAAAAATGTAGCTCCTGGAAGGTATTTGGCGCTCTCCAGAAACGTATATAGCGGTACAGGCTATATATATATATATATATATATATATATATATATATATATATATATATATATATATATATATATATATATATATATATATATATATATATATATATATATATATATATATATATATATATATATATATATATATAGCAATATACTCATTCTGAAAACAGGTTGGCACTAGGGGTTTTACTCTCAGTACTGTGATGCAGCTGGAAGGGCATCCGCTTTTTAAAACGTATGCTAGATTAATTGGCGGTTAACTCTGCTGTGGGATCCCTAATAAAGCAGGGAATAAGTCAAAAAAAACTGTGAGTGAATGAGTGTGAAGGGCTAAATTTGCCTTCAGCCACATCTAAAATGAAGTGCTGTTAACTGCATTTAAATTTACTTGAAGCACCTTTATTATACTTTCTAAAAGCAATCCGGCTCTTGTGGGCAAATAAAGTGTAATTTGAGGTCTGCAGAACTGAAGTGGGTCATTGCACTCGGGATGTGTTTGAGCAGCAGTGCATCAAAACACCTTTTCAAATGATCGAAATGATGGCCGGAATCATTTTCTTCTTGTAAACAAGCTGGAAATAATCAAGTTTGAGCTGTGGCCAGAAATATAAGGCTCTGATATCTCTGGTAATGTGATGTTTGATGAATACCCTCATTCTTAATCATCCTTCCTGATGCTGTGAGTGCAAAAACAATTAGTTGTGTCCAGCGATGAATCAAGAGCGCCATGAATTATTTTTTCATAAAAGCCAAATCTTGTGTCAGAGGGTCAAAAGCACACAGCAGATGCTTCACAATAACACACTTTTACACTGACAACAACAGTATGCACAGAGTTATGCCTTCAAGATCTGTCTGTCCAGCCTGATCTCATGAGAAAACATAAGCATTTTTTACGTTTTGTCAGTTTAGTGGGCAATTCGTACGAGTTCAGTCGTACGAAATTGTACGATTTTAAAAAGGAGTCGTGGCACCTAACCCCACCCCTAAACCCAACCGTCACTGGGGGAAAAGCAAATGGTACTAAATTGTACAAATTAGATCGTACGAATTCATACGAATTAGCCACTGAATCAAAAAGTTACGAATTGCCGTGAGATTGTGTTGGTCTGTCTATAGTTGTTTTTTTGATGATGATTGGTTGAGATTTAGAATTTTTGTTGTTTAATGTTTAATGTAAACTATGCATATAAAGTTATTATATTTATTATGTAACTTCTGTGAATACATTTATACATTTTTCATGAACTATTTACAATTAATTACAAAAGAGAAGTGCAATAAAATATTTTTTCTGACAAATAGAAAATAAATCTAATATGTAATAACTAGAATAAATTCAGAAATGTATGCGTGTGTGTGCTTTATCCATTTTATTTTGAAGCTTTAAATGTACTGTAAAATACACAAATATACTTTTTCTTGTGTATGTTATTATTATAACACATTTATTTGACATTTTTTGTTTTATATTTTATTTTATTTTATACTTGGTTTATTTTATATTTTGATGTTTAATATGTTTACTTTATATTCTTTTGTGTGTTTTATATTTGTTTTTTTATGTTTGTTCTGTTTACTTTGTTCATTTTGTGTATATATTTATTTTATTTATGTTTTTATGTTTATTCTATGTTTACTTTGTTAATTTTATGTTTATTTTGTGTGCATTTTATGTTTATTTTTTATTTATTTTGTTTATTTTATGATTATGTTTATTTTGTTTACTTCATTTCATTTTATTTATATTTTAAGCTTTTTATTTTATATTTTATTTTATGCTTTGTTTTTGTTATTCATTTTCTGTGCATTATATGTTTTTTATTTATTTTGTTAATTTTTATTTTAAGTTTTTTATTTTAGTTTTTTTATTTTACATTTGTTTACTTGGTTTCATTTTATTTAACTTTTTATGTTTCTTCTATGATTACTTAGTTTATTTCTTATGTTTATTTTATGTTTATTGTTTACTTTTTCATTTTGTGTGTATGTTAATATTATATTTTTATTTTGTTTATTCTATGTTTTCTTTATTTTGTTTATTCTATGTTTACTTTATTTTATGTTTATTTTGTTTGTATTTTGTTTATTTCTTCATGTTTATTTTATTTGACATTTTATGTGTTTTTATTTTGTATTTTATTTTGTGTTTATTTTGTTTATGTTTCATCTTGTGTGTATTTTTATTTTAATTTTATATTTATTTCATACTTTTTGTTTATTCTAGGTTTACTTGGTTTATTTTATGTTTATTTTGTCTGGATTTTGTTTATATTATTTTATTTGTTGTTTATTTTGTATTTTATATTTATTTTTCATGTTTTTATGTTTGTTCTAGGTCTACTTTAATGTTTATTTTTTCTGTATATTATTTATTTATTTTATGTTTCTTTTATATTTTTTATTTTATATTTTATTTAGCTTATTTAGTTTTTTGTTTATTCTGTTTACTTTTTCATACTTTTTTATTTCATTTTGTATGTATTTTATTTTTTATTTCATGCATTTCATTTTATGCTTAATGTTTTATATTTATTCTATTTACTTTGTTTATTTAGTGTGTATTTTATGCTTATTTTATTATTTTTTTATTAGTTTATTTTTATTTCATGTTAATTATTTTTATTTGATTTAATTAATTTTTTTATGTTTATTTTTTGTTTATTTTATATTTTATGTTAGAGTTCTATGTGTGGAATTCCTAATTCTAATGTTTTGCATATATTTTACATTATTTAATAATAATAATAATAATAATAATAATAATAATAATAATAATAATAATAATAATAATAATAATATTTCTCTCTGCTTAAATTCCCTGCTCCAAATGAAAAGAAAAACCAGCAGCATTGGAGTTTAAAATGACACATGCGAGTAAACAGAACTTTAGAATTGAATTTACGTTCAACTATGTCTACATTTCAATCTTTTATTCTTGCCATTATGATATAATAAAGCTCTCTTGGCTGTCTGCTCTCTCTTCATCAAAAAGTTTTCAGCTCGGCGAGTGCTAATATTGTCAGCATTTGGCAGGGATGAGGTGACCACAGACAGTTTGTTGCCTGATAAAAGACATTCTGGAGCGAGGCCACGTGTGTGATTGAATCTCTGAGTTTAACACTCTCGACAGGAGGCAGACCTCGCCAGCAAAAACACTTTTACAAGCAAACACACAATGTTTTGCATCTTAAGTGAGTTTCATACACAAACATGCAAGATTTAAGATGATTGCATTTGTTCTATTTTACTAGATTCTACTAGTGCATTTGTACAGACATTGAAACAAACAATTCTTATTATGTTTGCAAATAAAAACTACACTACCTGACAAAAGTCTTGTCACCTATCCAAGTTTTAAAAACAACAAATAATAACGACTTCTAGTTAATCATTTGATATCAGAAGTGGCTTATATAAAAGGCAAAGGCCTCTAGATTATGCTTATTTTTCCAAAATAAAATATGATCATGCCTTGATTTTTAATTATTTCATTAGGACAGTAAGGTGAACGCTTTACTAGCGAGAAAACAGTTAAATAGACAATCTGCGTGAACAAAGAATGAGCATCCTCCATTCAAGCTTCTTTACTATCTCTCTTGCACATTATTGTGCCGGGTATATGTTAGGGCCCTTCATTGGTCTTCATTCTCAATCTTTTAATATAGTGTAACATTTTTATAATTACCGATTTATATAATTTATACGACTGTGATACGTACAATGAATATACTACTATTGTTATGCTGAACAAAAGTGGCCTGATTAATATTAGGGGTGTTACGGATCACAGTTGATCCGTGATCCATACGAATCACAACCTACAGTTCAGAATGCACGTTACCTGCGGATTAACTACTTTTTTTGAACTTGTAGGTAAATCCAACATTTATAACAATTGCAGAGAGAGATCGCCTCCCGCGTCATTCAAATCACATGCATGAAAGCATTTAGGCTTTCCTGTAATATATAACGATGACGTAAATAGTTGTGGTGGGACCTACCTGAATGCTTTCTTAGGCTATTCATTAAAGGTGTTTCCTGTCACTGCTTGTTTAGCCTGCATTAATGCATTCAGTGTAAAGCTTAACATAAATGATTATAAAGATTAAAAATTAAAAGATTGTGATCTCAGTTCAAACCTGCGCAACATAAATGATAAATGATAACGATTTGCATATGTTTATTAATCCATTGAAGCACTGCATTCAAGTCTGCATTTGATCGATAGAGATTCAGTTTTTACACTTTCTCAGTCAGTTACAAACAATTAAATAACACAGAAGTACTGGGATAATAGTTCGTAGTTTAGATATAAACATTGATGTTAATGGTAAAGGTTAAAACCACCGTTTAATGGAACTTGATGCTGGTGAATGTTGTAGCAATTACATTGTGTAACTAATAAGTGGCGACAAACAACCAACAAAATGATGTCACTGAATAGCTTTTCAAAAATGATCCACCTATAAGGAAACAAAGTTTTATGAGTGAATTGCTGAATCATTCATTGAAAATAAATATGATTTGTTGTACAAGATGTTAGATTTCTATATTTAGCATTATCAGCAACAGTAGCATAGATCTTTTTTCGTATTGAATCATTTTTCTTTTTTTCAGCAGGTTCTCTCTTGATTTGTATTTCTTATTAAAACTACAGCTTTTAGTTTTGTTTGTTTGTTTGTTTTTGCAGTAATATTTTTGTATAAATACACAGCAAATAACATTTGTCTCCTCCCCTTTTTTGCTGATCCGAAAAACAGTCCGATCCGTGACTCAAAAACCGTGGTGTGATCCGAACCATGAGATTTGTGATGCGTTACAGGCCCATCTGATTGGTCAAATTTAGAAAGCCAGTGCATAAATGTAATTTATCATAGTATGCGATACGTATATTAAATATACTACTATTGCAATGCTGAACAAAGGTGCCCTGATTAATATATTTGTAAAAATGTCAATCATTATTCATAAATGATCATTATTATGACAAAGCTGACCTATAAATTGAAAATACCTCTTCCTCTTGGGATTAAATGGATAGTTCACCCAAAAATCAAATGTACTAATTATTTACCCACCCTGAAATGGTTCCTAAACTTTATAAGTTTATTCTGTTGATCATAAAAAAGATGCTTTGGAAAGTGTTGGAAATCTGTAACCAGTGATTTATATAGTATACATACAGTTTAAGTCAGAATTATTAGCTCCCCCTTTCATTTTTTTCTTTTTTTAAATATTTCCCAAATGATGTTTAAGAGAGCAAGGAAATTTTCACAGTATGTCTGATAATTTTGTTTTTCTTATTTACTTATTTGTTTTATTTCGGCTAGAATAAAAGCAGTTTTAATTTTTTTAAAAACCATTTTGGGTCAAAATTATTAGCCCCTATATATTAGCTATATATTTTTTTTCGATAGTTTACAGAACAAACCATCATTATACAATAACTAATCACCCTAACCTGCCTAGTTAACCTAAATAATCTAGTTAAGCCTTTAAATGTCATTTTAAGGTGTATAAAATTATCTTGAAAAATATCTAGTAAAATATTATTTACTGTCATCATGGCAAAAATTTACCAAAAAAAATCAATTAGAGACGAGTTATTAAAACAATTATGTTTAGAAATGTGTTGAAAAAAAAAATCTCTCCGTTAAACAAATTGGGGGAAAAAAAAAAAAAAAAAAAATCAAGGGGGATATTAATTCTGAACTGTATTACAGAAGTTATAGAAAGGTTATAGTTTTCT
The DNA here is from genome assembly GCF_903798145.1 of Danio aesculapii. NCBI lineage: Eukaryota > Metazoa > Chordata > Actinopteri > Cypriniformes > Danionidae > Danio > Danio aesculapii. The sequence continues at coordinate 27,700,127 of NC_079459.1, read as the reverse complement.
AGCGTCCTTCTAAAGAACTTCTTTAGTGTTCAACAGAAGAAAGAAACTCCAATAGGTTTGTGTCAAGTGAAGTCATTTTCAGTTTTGGCTGAACTATCCCTTTAAGTGAAACTTGCAAGCCGTTATACATAAAAAGTAATGTCCCAAAGTCTAAAAATGGAGCTATTGTCCTGAAATCTTTGTAATGAAGGCGATTCTCATTCATTAGTGAGCGAACACTTCAAAAGCAATTAAAGAGACGCTCGCTTTGTCTTGAGATGGATCAAGCCCATTAGAGACGTCTTATCAAAGAGTCTATCGTGCCGTAAAACAGTTCAGCTTCAATCGAAAGATCTGCGTCTCGTTATGACGGTGAGCAGGGGCTTTTAGGACGCCCGTTTGCTAATTTCCATCCACATAGCATGCCTGCGTTCACAAATGACGCAAATGACTTTACTCGGCTGCTGATGTCAGTGCAAAAATGAGAAACGAATGGAAAGGGAAATGATGTAATGAAATAAAGGATACAAGAGTACATGTAATGACGAAGGACAAACACAAAAAGACAGCATTATCGGTGCAGTCCTGAACGTCACCGTTTGGCTTTTTAATTAGGTGTTATTGTGTAATAACATACGTGAATGAATGAATCGGAGTCATTTCAGGAAATTATTCATCGATTTACTCGTTTAAATTAACATGGATTAATCCATGTTGCTCACCAAACTGGTTAATACTTTGGCACACAAGCTATTCAGACCATTCTTGTGTACAAAATGAGACTTAATTAAGGTTGCCAGATACTGAAAAATTTAAAATATTGTTGATTGATTGATTAATAAACTTTGTCAGACAAGTCTAAAATTTGGGCAGCACGGTGGCGCAGTGGGTAACAAGAACAGCAAGAAGGTTTTTATTGTTCACCTAAAGAATACCAATGTGCACTAACAAAACAAATATCGTATTATTCATTCGTTCGTTTTCCTTTGGCTTAGTCCCTTATCCATCAGGGGTCGCCAAAGCGGAACGTATCACCAACTATTCCAACACATTTTTTACACAGCAGATGCCCTTCCAGCCACACACACTCATACTCTGGCCAATTTAGCTTATTCAAAATCACCTAGCGCATGTCTTTGGACTATGGGGGAAACCGGAGCACCCGAAGGAAAAGCACACCAACATTTAATATACAAGAACATATAAACTCCAAACAGATATGCCAACTGACCCAGCCAGGAGTTAAAAGTGACCTTGTTGGTGTGAGGCGACAGTGCTTGCCCCAACATTGTATTATTTTAAATATTTCGACTTTAGGATTGTCACTTGTTGAACTCCTACAGTAAAGAACAAACTAGAGTAAAGAACAAACTAGGGTTGGGCAGATAGACGATGTCATCATCCATCGCCGATGCCCAATAGCCATTACGATGCTGAGCCAGCATCGTGATCCTCCACCCTGCCCCCGTCTTAGCAGCAACCCGCTCGCAAAAAAATACACACAGCCCCGTTAACACTAATACATCTTAATTTTAAAATGCCATTTTAGAACGAAAACGATCCACGTCCACACTGCTGTTTCACCTAGCATTTCTGATAAGCCCCAAGGACACTCCCGCTGGAAAAGCACATCATGTGATCACACATACACTCTGTCATGTGCTGCAGCGTCTGAGTTCCAGCAGTCAGCTAAGACAGCAGTGCACTTCGGACAGTTTATCAAGGATGTCCTGCTGGATCGCGTCTCACTATAGTTGTTAAACTTGATATTTAATTTATCTGGTCTCTATCTAAAGACTCTTCGGTGTTTTGAAGCTATCAAGTAACGAGTCACAGCCTATTCATGCCAGAGTTCCGTGGAAAAAAGTGATTGACAGGTGGCAATTTGTGTGTAACTTCTCTTTATTTATGATTTGGTTGTGGGTTAAACAAAGACCATGTGGGTCAGGTAGACGAAACGGTAGGCTACAAATAATGAATTTGTTATGAATTATTTCATTATTCATAAATAATTATTTTACCGCAGCCTACGACGATGATGTCCATCACGATGTTTCACATTAGAATAGCATGTCGTACGATGCCAAATTGGTCAACATCGCCCAACCCTAGAACAAACCCGTAATTTATCAAAAATTAAAAATGACTACTACGTAATCAGATCATTAGGTCTGTATGGCAATGTTTCTTTCTCTTTCTTACTTTTTTTTTGCACATCACCTTTCTTAGAATCACTTATGAGCGCAGCTACACTTGTTGTGGAGAAAAATAAACAGCAATTAATGCAGGAGCTATAAAACAAGCATGAAAGAGATATGAGGCAATAATATACGCTTTGATGGTGGGCTTCTGAGAGCATTCTGCTTCTTTCATGTGGTATGGAGTACTAAAGCAAAGGTTTTCTGAAGCAGGTATTTCATTATTGCTTCTAATCAGCCCGACTGCAGACCACGCTATTGTCAGTGTTTATCAGGAACCAGACAAACAATAGCCACACACACACACATACAAAACAGCATGGAAGAGGGAATTGAGAATGTGGCTTTACATCCCAGTGATCACTTGTTCTCAAAGTTCAAAATTATTACAGAGCTTTCAATGGAGAATTGCTCTGATATTTCTCAAGCATAGTGGTTTGGGGTTTGTCTTAATCTCATGAGTTTAGCCCACTACTTCATTTTTTAGTGCGCTGAGTAGTGAACCATTATTTGAAAAATCATCTTACTGATTCATTCTGATGATTCACAATCTTTATTGAGACATACACTTACCGGCCACTTCATTAGGCACACGTTACTAGTATCGGGCTGGCCACCCTTTTGCCTTTAGAACTGCCCTAATCCTTCATGGCATAGATTCAGCAATGTATTGGACATATTCCTCAGAGATTTTGGTCCATATTGACATGATAGCGTCACGCAGTTGCTGCAGATTTGTCCCGTTCCACCGTATCTTAAAGGTGCTCTATTGGATTGAGATCTGGTGACTGTGGAGGCCATTTGATTACAGTAAACTCATCAACTCGTCATGTTCATTACAACAGCCAAAAATAATCAGAATTTCCACTGAGGTTCAGTCATTTGCAGAGTTTGAGTCTAAATGTTCGCACTTTTACATAATTTTTGCAGTTGCTGTTAAAATATCAATTCATATTATAAGAAATAAATTTTTGCAATAAAAAATGCATTTTTTCTCACGTTTTCTCTATTTTAGACTTTGTTTATAGGTTTGACCTGCATCACACTGATAAAAATGCACCTTTATGAGAGGTAAACACAAACAAACACTAGAGTTTGAAGCTCTGTTGAGACTAAGTGAACTTGCTGAATCAGTCCAGTCTGATGGTTCACACATGATAACTGATTCACTAGTTTGGCCTCAACATAGCTTCCAAACTCTGCTATTTGTCTGCTCCTACGCCTAATATTAATATGCATTTTCGATTAAGTGAATCAGTTCGATGTGATGGTTCAAAAACAACCACCAATTCACTAATTCTGCCTCAATATAGTTTCAAAACTCTGCCATTTATCCACGTTTACCCTTAATATCAACATGTATTTTCGATTTAGTGAATCAGTTCGGTTTGATGGTTCAAAAATGACAACTGATTCACTAATTTGGCCTCAATAAAGCTTCCAAACTCTGCCAGTCGTCCTCTTTTACCCCTAATATTGAGATGTGTTTACGATTTAGTGAATCAGTTAAAGTCAGATGGTTCCCAAATGACAACTGATTCACCAAGTCGGCCTCAATATAGCTTTCAAACTCTGCCATTTCTCCACTTTACACCTAATATTGAGACATGTTTTTGATTTCGTGAATTAGTTTGGTTTGATATTTCAAAACTGCCCATTGATTCACTATTTGAGCCTCAATAAAGCTTTTAGACCAGCCATTTGTTGACCTTTACCCCTAATATTAAGAAGCGATTTTGATTTACAGTGAATCAGTTTGTTCTAATGATTCACAAACACTAATGGATTCCCATCAATGAGCCGATGATGCACCTTTTAGTTAATTTGCTATCATGTCTATATGTTCAATTCAAAAGACTCCATGCAACGACAAGCTCATTCACATACATCTCAATAAGGGTGACATTTTACATTTCCTATTATCAAAGAATACCTTAACCCTCTTAAATCCCTTTTAAGCACAGAAATCTGTCAGAGTTTTTGCTATAGCACTTTTATGCATACCTAATAAATACTAATGAACATCTCCTTTATTTTTTTTTAACTCCTGAGATCAAGGTTAAGTGCAGAATCCACATGAAACAGAATGGTGGAAAGGGAATCCGGTTATAATGGGCTATACCTCTAGATATAGCTGAGATATAGCTGAAGGAAAACATGAGAGAAGCCATAAGACGACAAACCATCAGGATAAGATCCGACTAGGGGCCATTTTTGCCCCGCCAATCTGTAGAAAGTTATTGATTATCCCTTTGGCTTAAATGATGCACTGGGTATTTGACGTCCCTGCGCTGGAGTGAAATACGAGGCATATGCTCTGTAGGTCACTGCACATGTGTGCGGCATGTGTTTATCCGTGTTGTCGATGCTTGTTTGCTGTTTATCCGCGGGTGTGTGACAGAGTGAGATTGAGCTTCGGTGGAGCTCTTTTGTGGAGAGCAATTGTGGAGTGTTGGGTCTGCTTGTAATGAACTGCCAGTAGAAGCTGTTTGTTTTTTTACAGGCCAAAAGAATAATGTAGAGCCCTTAAAAATATATTAAAGAATATGTAATATTTTGGCATCAAATGGGCATAATAGAACATTTAATGAAAAATCCATTATTGGAATAACAGCTGAAAATTAAGCCTTGAATGTAGGAAGAATAAACAAAGTGAGTGATTGAATAATTCACCTGACCAAATCACTCAAGATGAAAGCACCATTATACTGTGTTTCTTGGCGTTGTATCAATTGTGCATTAAATCCTTCCTTCAAATGATTCATTCAAACAGCGGATTTATTTATAAGCAAAGCCAGTACCTCATTTATGAATTAATCATCAAATTACAGACTCAGATTTGGCCTTGAATGTAGGAAGAAATTACAACAAAACAACAAAAATTAGGACACGGAATTATTTATAAAATAAGCTACAAGTGAGTAATTAAATTATTATCTTGAACAAATGACTTAAGAATGACGTACCATTATTCTCTGTGTAACTATTGTGTATATCTATTATGTTAAACTTTAATTTTGTATTGTTATAGTAAGTTCTTGTTAAAGTATACAAAGTAAAACCACATGCTGTGCATCAAAGTATTAATTAAAAACGAGTGCAGTAGGTGGCAACAAGCTCATTATATTCTTTATTCAAATGATTCATTCAAAAGAGCTGATTTATTTGAATCATTGAATTACAGACTCAAATGGTTGAAACAAAAACAGATTCATTCAAAAACAGCATATTAGAATAATTTGTGAAGAATCATGTGACACAGATGGCTGGAATAACAGCTAAAAATCTGGCCTTGGATGTAGGAAGAAATTATACTCTGAACTACAAACAACAAAAATCAAAACGCTGATTAATTTAGGAAATAAACTACAAGTGAGTGGTTGAATAATTCACTTGACCAAATCACTCAAGAATAAAGCACAATTACTGAGCGTTTCTTGGTATAGTAAAAGTTGTGCATATCGATTGTTTTAAATTAGATTTTTAGATTGTTGCACTATACTATACACATTTGCTCTGTATTAACTTTGTTACCAGAGCCAGATACAGAACTTGTGGTGTAAGAAAGCGAACTGTATAAGAATGTTATTGATCATTTACAAATAAATATTTTATCATCACAACTGTTATAAGCAATACATGAACTAATGCATGAACTACAATTAATCAGTAATAATGAACATACACATTTTTTTTTAACTATGCAATTAAGACCATACAAAAAGTTACAAAGAGAGAGAGAGAGAGAGAGAGAGAGAGATGTAAATGGTAAATAAGAACAACAACAACATTATTATTATTGTTGTTGTTGTTATTAATATTGGTGGTAGTAAATAATAATAATATTAATAATATTAATAATAATAATAATAATAATAATAATAATAATAATTTATTATTTGTTGATAGTAAATGTAGATGGCATAGAGTATATTACTCAAAAAAGAATATTTTTTATTATTATTTTTCCCAGAGATGGGTTAGATGGGTCCCAGATAAATAAAGGGACTAAGCCAAAAAGAAAATGAATGAATTATTATTATCGTTATTATTATTATTAGTGTATAGTTAAAGTAGATGGCATAAAGTATATTACTTAAACAAAAATGTTAAATAATAATAATAATAATAATAATAATAATAATAATCTATTATTATTATTTATTTTTTACTTTTTTTATTAGTGTATAGTTAATGTTGATGACATACAGCAAATTATTCAAACAAACAAAAGAAGAAAAAAAACGTCCAAATGAGTCCAAATGACCATGACCCAACAGCCCCCACCCCAAATATTCTTAAAAAAAAAAAAAAAAAGTTACAAAATAATAATTTAATAATTAATAATTTTTTCAATAATGTTTTTTTTTCGGAAAAGGACATTGCTTTATTTTACAAGTTTACACACCGCAAAATCTAAAAGTTTGAATCGTGTCATCTGTCAGTTGAAGGTTTTTTACATTAACAGAAAGGTGAGCTTTTACAGTCAACATCTGCCGGCAATTTGTCGACAGCATGTATGAAATGTTTCCGCGTCCCCATCTTCATTCTCCTTGGCGGAGGGCGGAGAATGATGACAGCGCTTGTTTTAAAGGCCTGCCGGGGGGAGAAGATGGATTGGCTTGTCATGCGTTTGGGACTTGACAACGTTGATGTTTGTCAGGTTGGTGTCAGAGATGGGAAGAACGGAACAGTAGGGACGACCAGAGGAGATGTGGAGGGGAGGTTTAAAGTACAACTGAAATCAAAACTAAACATGTGATTTTGTTAGCTCACATTGCTAGATTTGTAGTAAACAATTAATCTGTGCACGTTATTAAGAAAATACAAATGTAGTCTTGTAATCTTTAACTGAAATCTGAAAATGCACTTCCTGTTTGTTTTCAGTTAAATTCTCACCTTACATCTGTCTGAGGTATTGGGCGTGGCTAACATAACCACACCCCTTTAACCCTTTCACGTATGAGTTTTAAATAGTAATAAAGAGCATAAAATCACCAAGAGGCAACACGCAGTTGCCATTTTGGAAACAGCCACTAAATTCCGCTAATGTCAGGCAACAGCCATTTTGGAACAAAAATTCCAGCCTGGAAGTATTTTATGTTTTGTCAGTTTAGTGGCTAATTCGTACGAATTCGTTCGAGTTTAGTTGTACGAAAATGTATGATTTTAAAAAGGAGGCGTGGCACCTAATGCCAACCGTCATTGGGTGATGAGCAAATCGTACTAAATTGTACGAATTAGATCGTACAAATTCATACGGATTAGCCACTAAAAATCAAAAAGTTACAAATTGCCATGAGATTGCGTTGGAAAATTCCAATAGAACAGCACAGATAACTAACATAAAAAAAATAAATAATTACATTTTGGAAAAAGTAGCTTTTTCAATAAAAACTTTATTAGTCTTTTTTTAACAGACAACACTGGAAAAAATACTATGTACTATTATAATATAATATAATACTCCAACATAAAGTACTGTTAATCTGTCATCATGTACCATTTTGTAAGTCATGTTTAATTGAACATGTCAGAATCAATATGTTTTATGCCAGTGCGTAAACTATTAAAGTAATTGAAAGTCATTTCACCTAAAAGTGACAGTTTCAAGAAAACAAATATGGTTAATATATTAAACATTAAGTCTGTAAAATAAACTATTAAAAGTGCTGATGATCACCAGTCTATGATTGTAAGTGTTGTATTGTCGTTCAGGTTGTATTTTAGCTTTAATGCACTTTTTAAATAAATAAATAAATAAATAAAAGCAGCTGCTTGCCATCGCGACTGCAATGTGATCTAATAGATGGCCAATCGCTTTCACTCCAGAATGGCGGAATCTCTGGGCGCCTCTTGGTGATTCTAAGCTCTGTGATAGTAATAATAGCCAACCCTCCAGCACGAGTTTTCTTTTTTTTTTTTTACCGTTACTTGGAATCCATTGCATTCTAAAGTTCCCATGGCGACGCGTTAAGATTATCACGTGACCCACCAGCTCCAATTACCTATATATCATACAGATCTATATATCGTATTTTTTGCCCTTTTCTGTAAATATTGACAAACGTTCTAATTATATTGTGAAATTTCTGATACTCCGATTCTCAAATATGTGATAGAGCATATATTTTGTCTTTTAAACCGCTAAATAATAATCGTATTATTTGTTACTGCCATTGTTGCTAGAAGGGATACAGCTGCGATCGGAAGTAACGAGAAGTTCATTCATTCATTTTCTTTTCAGCTTAGTCCCTTTATTAATCTGAGGTTGCCACAGTGGAATGAACTGCCAACTTATCTAGAATATGTTTTACACAGCGGATGCCCTTCCAGCTGCAACCCATCACTGGGAAACATCCATACACACTTATTCACTACGGACAATTTAGCCTACCCAATTTGGACTTTGGACTTGTGGGGGAAACCGGAGCACCTGAAGGAAACCCACGCGATCACAGGGAGAACATGCAAACTCCACATAGAAATGCCAACTGACCCAGCCGAGGCTCGAACCGGTGACGTTCTTGCTGTGAGGTGATCGTGCTACCCACTGTGCCACCGTGAGGCCTTAACGATAAGTATTCATATATTTATTTAATAGATTACACATTAATTGTGTTTTATTAGCTAGATGGGATACAGCTGAGAATACTCACATCAATATAGTATCATTTTTGTGCCACTGTACAACAAATACTATGTTTACATTACCGTCACGGTTGGGTAGACACTAATAAAATATAATTAATATTTTTAATTTAATAAATAATATTAATACTTCCGATCGCAGCTGTATCCCTTCTAGCAACAACTGCAGGAGAGATGTGAGCTGCTGGATTTACGTCATTGTTTATTCATAATTCTCTGCTGAAATACTGAAGGTAAGCAACTGTTTATCTGGGAGTGGATTAAGAAAATATTCTATTGACATAAACGGTGTGTGTCTTACGTGAACAAAGCACATCGTCCAGTTCAAAAATAATTATTATTGCCGTCTCCATAGACATCTGCGAGTATTTTACACACCTTAAATTGTATATTTTACTTGTACTTTTGTGTATTGGAATGTCTGAAACCTTAAATAAATGCTATTTGTTTAAAGTCATGGATAAATTGTGATTCATGACAAGCGCTGCGCACTTCTCTCTGTGTCTCAGTGAGCGCTGTCAGATTTGAAGATTAGCAGTTGATGACGTGCGCTCTGAATATTCTAATCACACCGGTGTGATCGTACGCATAAAGAGTTAACTGTGAATTTTGACAACAGAAATGATGAGGAGGTTGTTAGGTTGTAAAAACTCTCCCGAAACCCATTTCCTGATCTTTATAAATGAAAAATTGTCGATTTTACTCCGTCCAATCAGCTTGCAGTAGAAAAAACAAGCCACACCCACTGTTTTCCCATTCAATATTCTTTAGGAATAATAATTCTCTAGGATCTGCATCACAATACAAAAAAAAAAAAAAAAAAAAAAAAAAAAAAAAAGTCGCAGCTTCTGGTCGCAGACCTTTGGAGGGCCACATGCTAAACGAGTTTGTCTCTTAAGCAGCACAAAATTTCCATTCCTTTCATTTACATGTGCACCAATTATGCAAATATTTTTAATAATCCGATAAGTAGAAAATGTAATTAAGAGCAAGAATTTAAAACTGCAGTAAGATGGTTACCTGACACGCTCCTGTTTATAGGTGACATTCATTATTCAGCATATTCGCTATGAGGTGTGGTTATTATTACTGTCATTAATCACATAACCCACAGCAGAAATGATGAACTCAAAGACATTACGGTCCTTATTGGTCGCTGTTTTAATCTACTTATTTGGAGCTGTGATGAACACTGCAGATGCTGTAACTGGGATTGACTTTGCCGTATCACTTTTTTGGAGCCATTTCTGGATGAAGATATGAAGCAGACAATATACAGAAAGTAGTGTTGACAGATTTGAGATTTAAAGTATAATTAATGCTTCCGAATACTTCTTTAGAGTAAATTGAGTACATACTGTATGCAGCTCGGTCAAAGCAGGAATAGTATGTTAGTAAAAAATGTATGTTAGTAAATGTATGCTAGTCTTTTCCATTAGTATATGTTTTTCTTAGCAGTTCATTGGTTTAGTTTTTTGTACAAAATTATGTCATTTAGAAATGTGACTTTTTTGTATCATATTTAATATAGCCAGCTTTTTTTTCTAAATACTGTTGTATGAATACCAAATGTATGTGTATTATTTTTTTATGTTATTAATATTAACATTGTGATAATATTTATAGTAAGTGCAATGTAAATTATATAATAATGATTTTAATTATAAAATATATATATACATTATTATTATTATTTTAAACAATGCTTTTAAGAGGGTTTTAAACTTTTTAACTTATGTTTGACTGCCTAAGACTAGATTATTTTGTTTATACACTCACCGGCCACTTTATTAGGTACACCCTATCCAACTGCTCATTAATGCAAATTTCTAATCAGCCAATCACAGGATGTGCTGAAGTTCAAACATTCAGTTCAAAACAGTTCGAGCATCAGAATGGGGAAGAAAGGTGGTTTAAGTGACTTTGAACGTAGCGTGATTGTTGGTGCCAGATGGGCTGGTCTGAGTATTTCAGAAACTACTGATCTACTGGGATTTCCATGCACCACCATCTCTAGGATTTACAAAGACTGGCTCGAAAAAAGAGAAAATATCCAGTGAGCAGCAGTTCTGTGGGCGCAAATGCCTTGTTGATGCCAGAGGTCAGAGCAGAATGGCCAGACTGGTTTCAGATGATAGAAAAGCAACAGTAACTCAAATAACCACTCGTTACAACCGAGGTATGCAGAAGAGCATCTCTGAACGCACAACACGTCGAACCTTGAGGCGGATCAGTTACAGCAGCAGAAGACCACACCGGGTGCCACTGCTGTCAGCTAAGAACAGGAAACTGAGGCTACAATTCGCACAGGCTCACCAAAATTGGACAATAGAAGATTGGAAAAACATTGTCTGGTCTAAGGAGTCTCGATTTCTGCTGTGACATTCGGATGGTAGGGTCTGAATTTGGTGTCAACAACATGAAAGCATGAATCCATCCTGCCTTGTATCAACAGTTCAGGCTGCTGCTGGTGGTGGTGTAATGGGTGGTGTGGTGTAATTTTCTTGGCACACTTTGGGCCCATTACTACCAATTGAGCATCATGTCAACCACAGCCTACCTGAGTATTGTTGCTGACCACGTCCATCGCTTTATGACCACAGTGTACCCATCCACTGATGGCTACTTCCAGCAAGATAACGCACCATGTCATAAAGCGCGAATCATCTCAGACTGGTTTCTTGAACATGGCAATGAGTTCAATGTACTCAAATGACCTCCAGTCACCAGATCTCAATCCCATAAAGCACCTTTGGGATGTGGTGGAACGGGGAGACTCCCATCATGGATGTGCAGCCGACAAATCTGCAGCAACTGTGTAAAGCTATCAAGTCAATATAGACCAAAATCTCTCAGGAATATTTCCAGTACCTTGTTGAATCTATGCCACAAAGGATTAACGCAGTTCTGAAGGCAACATGGGGTCCAACTCGGGACTAGTAAGGTGTACCTAATAAAGTGGCCAGTGAGTGTACCTTTAAGAATCCCTTATCCAAAGAGTACACATTAATTCAATCTTTATCAATTAAATTAATTATTAATTAAAACTCATTTTGTTTCAGTTTTAAACAGTCAGAAATCCTTTATGTTTCCAACAGACAAAAACACATGGTTAAAGGATGTTGATTGAATAACATATTTAAAAAAAGTACTCATTTCATTTCAGCAGCCCAAGATTTTGATCAACTTTGAAATATACAGTTCTTCACAGCGGCCCCCAGAACATGAAAGTTGAATGAGTTTCGTCGTTCCTCTATGAATATTTAAGCGACGGCGCACGCTGCCGCCATTGAACAAAAATCCGGTGTCCACCGTCCGCATTGCTCATTAAAATGAGATTTAACAGGGATTTTCATTTTCAGTAACAAATGTATTCATGGCTAGCCCATCAGTCATTGTCAGAAGTAATCTCATTTTCCTCATGCGAGGGAGACAGACGCACAAGAAGGAGAGCGACAGCTTTTTCGGGGGGCCGAGAGGGAGGGATGCTGGATATTGTCCACCTCCTGCAGTCTATTCTCTTTCTGTCACACAGGAATAGGTGGAAACCCACTGTTACCGCAGCGCTTGGAAATTTCCATATTTTCAGTCCTGACACAAAACAAGTGATATTATTTACAAAAATAGAGTTTGGGGGGGGGGACCGGTGTGTTCTTTGTGGAAATGAGATGAGGAATTAGCAAATGAATGCGACAGTGGCCCTTTGCATGTTACCTACACTGTGACGATTGGTTATCTTTGGCTGAACAGCTGTGTGTTGCAGCGAACACTGAACGCCCACATGCAGCATCCTAAAATTAACTTTTGGCCAAAAACCTGTTGAACGGCAAGAGGATCGGGAACATTTTACAGGCCGAGAATAGATTGTGCAAGTCATTATACTGTATGAGATCAGAATTTTAAATGTGCTGTAATTTCAAATATGTATTTCGGCCACTGTGACATTCATAGAATTTATTGATTAATTTAGGCCCAGTCCCTCATCACCAGGGCCGGATTTAGTTATTTGGGGGCCCTAAGCAATTCGAGCCATGGGATCTGGAAGTCCTGCAGTAATATGCACACTTTGTATTTGTATTTATTTATTTAGCATTCTTTTTGTTATATTACTCAATCTTGCCTTCACATTTTTATCTTAACGCAATCTCTACATTTTAAAGGATTTGTTTACTTAAAATGAATTCCCAAGTAAAAATAATGAATAAACTTTGTTTTTTAGGACTAAATTTTCATGATTTGACTGCTGGACTCATCCATGATTGGGGGGACACGTTTGCACAGATGTACTAATTGAAGTATATTTGTATTTATTAGACCTTCATCCTATAAAATACAATAAAAATGTATATATTGTATAAAATCTATTGAAACTTCTAGGTATTTATTGTGGGCCCCCAGACTTCCTGGGGTCCTAAGTGGCCACTTACCTCGCTTATTGGTTAAATCCCCCCATGCTCATCACAACAACAATTAAAATATACATTTAAATGCTTTCTTGTATATTTATGCAATATTTTATAATACATTTTACTAATACGTATATTAGAAATAATAAATATAATGTCAACAAAACAATATGATTATTTACAATATCATAATACAATATCATAATAAATGTTGATTATATATACCTATTAATATTGCCACATGCAATTAAGATTTAAATTAATTGTAAATTGTGTAATGTATTTAACAAAACGACCATGTGTATCTTATTTTAAATTTTTATATAAAACTGAATATTTACATATTTTTACATATTTTAAGTTAAAGTTTGTTTAGTTCTAAAGAAAATTTTAAAAGGGTGTTGTAAAAATGAAAAAAAGTGTTTATATAAACTATGTAATATACAGTATTACAGTATTATACTATGTAATATTGCTGTATTACCTAATTTTTAAATCATTTTATATCTTGCTTAGAATATTATATTCAATATAGAGCAATTCCATGCAAATGTTAACCTTGCCATGAAAAAATAAAGTTTTTACAAAAATACCAGAATATTTGGTGTGTAGGCCTCTATTATTACGGGCTGCAAAAATACTCTAAAATGTCTGTCAATGTTCTCAAACAATTATATTTTATTTACCAAAGTCACACAAGTGGCAATTTCACATCCAAAACAGCAAGACGTCACATCCATAATGTATCTTTTCCTTATAAATGCAAAAAAAAAAAAATAAAAGTCAAATAAAATAAAATCAATCATGTTTGGTCTATAGTGAGCCTACTCTTATCTTTTTGATTAGCATTATTTCTTTTGGGTTGTGTGGTTTAATTCACAGAATTTCTACCAAGTATGTTGTATAATGTAAACTTGCAGACTTTTTTGGTCACATCCATAACACGTTTATATTCCTCATTTAAAGTATAAAAGATGTTTACAGATTGATATTTTTCTGCTCCTATAACTCTGTGGTTGGTTGTTTTAGAAAATATAAACAGATGTTTCAATATAATGCAATCATATACTTTCAATGTAAATATTTTGAGTTTTTGCAGCAAATGTCACATTCATAACGCTGGAATTGCTATATAATTTTAATGAAATATGAAATGCAAAGTCATTATAAGTAAAAAGCTCTGTTTTAATTTTAAATGAAAAAATATTGTAAATGAAATTACATAATAAATCTACAAATTCATTATTAATTTTCATAGCTGCATCTACATCAAATAAATATCAACTTTTTTTATAATACTACAAAATAATGCAGACACTGCTGCAGTCAAGCTGTTTTAAACAAGATTTTATTTAGATCTTTATTTTAAATATAGATAACTCAAAAAATAGAGGAGAAAAAAACGTTTAAGAAATTGTTATTGTTAATGACCCTATTTTAAATGGTAGGTTATTCACAAAGGATGTTTTAGTAGGTGGTTAGCTTCGTTGCATATTTTGTTTCATGCAAGTTAAGGCCCATACTATTGTTACTGTTAAAATAAATACTTAAAAAAACAAAGGGACACACATTCTCACCTATTAATGGACGTTTGCTGTTCAGAGCTGTGGCTTGTTTAAATGCAAAGACACGAGTTAACATTTAAAGATCGTTTTAGTTTAACTGCTATTATTAAAATTCAATTTAAAACACTTAAACAGTAACTCTGCAGTCCTGTGGAGTTGAGCTTGATTTACCATCTGTTTTACCACTTGTATGAAGACGTAAACATCACACCTCGTTTTCCAAGCTCCTCTACTGGAGTGGGGTAATTGGAGAGGTGAAGTTATGCACTTTAAGATTTAACGCAAAGTCACGCGTGTCAAGTACATGATAGGGCTGCGTTTTCACGAGCAGATTTACACGTGGTCGTTTTATCTGTAAAAACACAAGTGCCAGGAGAGATTAAGAGACGGTGAACGTGAACCCACACACACTGCAGAACCCCTGCGATCTGCCAAGAGCTTTACTGGGGGAAAACAACATCTGAGTCCTCTCTTAAAAAAACACCGCTGATGTATTAAAATATGAGATAAACAGCAAAACATGCCGCACTTCGATGCTTTCTGGGGTAAATTATAGCTGAAAGCTGGGCAGTTTCACATTAGGCAAATGAAGCATTGTTTTACTGCAGGTTAACAGAGGAAATATGATGACTTACCATATTTTTCGTCGCGTTTTTATCGTCTGAATTGAACTGCCAGCCGCGACATCGGTCAAACAAATTCGGGTTCGCGCCGAATCAACAAGAGTCACGTGAGTTTTAAACTGTGTTCGAAATCGCCCTCTCATTCACTAACCCCTATATAGGATGGAAGTTGAGTTCACTTTGTGAGTAAATAATTAAATTAAAGTCCTGTTTAGGTTATAAGAACACTTGCCTATCATTTGCCTTGCACTTTACCAAGTATACACTGTAAAAGATGCTGGCTTCCACACAATTCATTTGTTCCAACACAAATTAAGTTAACTTTATTTTTTACAAATTTAAATGAGCTGAATGGGTTAAAACAAGTTAAAAAAAAAAAAAAAAAAAAACAGGAATTGTTCATTTAGCTCAATCTAAATAAGTTGTTTGAAAAATCTTTTTAATGTATTTAAAAATGTAAAAAAAATACTAAAAAGCTAGTCATACATTTATTTTTAATGTAAAGGTAATATGAAATATAAATTAGCCTAATTTTAAAATCTGCTTAGGTAAGCTTGTAAATTTTGAATCATTTATATCTATATAATTTATCTAGGGATAAATCTACACAACATTGTTTACTGTTCTGTTTTATCTACACTGTAAAAAAAAAAAATCAGTAATTTTACAGTTTATTTCAGGCAGCTAGGGTGCTTTTACAAATTTACTGTAAAATAACGGGTTGAATTAGGGAAATTAACCAAATTTAAATTAAATTAAATTTAAAGGAATTTCTGTAATTTAATGTCTGCTATTTTACAGTAAAGTTCTGTAATTTAACAGCCGCTATTTAACTTTTTTACGGCAAACCAGCTGCCGGAAATAAACCGTAAAATTACTGATTTTTTTTTTTACGGTGTAGATAAAACAGAACAGTGTACTTTATATGTTTTTTTTTATTCTGTCTTGACAACATATTTTTGCATATTTTCTAGAAAATATAAGCTGTACCCAATATTTCTTATATTTTCTACTACAATTAAAAACAGTGTCTTGGTGACAAACAAAATAAACATATTTTGCGAACTCTTGGTACTCATTATCTATGTTTCCATCCACCTATTTTCATGTGCATTTTGGACATGCACATAAAAAAACGGTTGATGGAAACACCAACATGCGCATTAATTTTGAAAATGTGCATAACTGAGTAGGATAAACGTTTTTTTTATAAGAAAATATGCACATAAACTATGATGCAAACACTTTTACCAAACAAACTCCAGTATGTGCATTAAAAAAAATGTGTGTGAATGGACAAACCAGCAGGCTGAGCACATTGTAAAAGATCTGGGGCCTCATGTACAAAGACTTGTGTTGAATTCATACTAAAAAAGTACATTTACATATTTGTCCATACGCAGTAAAAAAATCAGATGTATGAAACTGCGTACGCGGAATGCCGCGCATATTCTCTTTGTACATCCGAATTAACATGAAACTGTACGCACGTGCACGAGTGCAAAACCCCTCCCTGCCTCCTCCCCCTTGTAAATATGGTAATGACTCCACTTTGGCAAAACCAAATGAAAAAGCAATGACAAAAACAAGCAAGCAAGAAGAGAAACTTCACAGAATGTGAATTGGAGGTGCTCCTATCAGAGGTAGACCGGAGAAAATTGTGTTATTTGTGTTATCATTGGTTAACTCATATGATCATTATAACTCAATGGTTAAAGCAAAAATAGACAATTCTAAATGTGTGCGTCAGTGAGGGATTGTATCTTACTCCAGATATGGATGGTGGCATGGTTGTTGCGGTCAGGCCAAACCTAAACTATTAAGAGCTGATCTCCGACCTGTAAAAAGCTGAACCATGGATGTATACACAGACACAAGAGACAATCTTAACAAAATTATGAAAACTCAAAGTTGTTTCTTGTACTTTCAGCTGTCAACATTTGGCTACAATATCCTCACTACACACAAAGTCTATCTAGCGTAAAAAGGAATCACTTTAAAAAAAGAATTAACAATTAAAATAGCTAAATTACTGTAGACAGTATCATAACATTAGAAACTGTTGTTCCTCATCCTTAGGATCAGTGGTTCCACTCAAGAGAAAAGGAGAGAGGTCTCCATGACCTCATGACCTGGTTTGTGTGTCTCCTGGAAACAAGGTTAAAATAGACAGACAAAGAGAGAAGCAAGGACACTGAGCATTCTTAAATACTCATTCAAATAATCAAATAATCATATTTAATAAAAATAATAAGAAACAGGATGATGAGAAAAGGATAAACATTGATCCATGCTGAGATGGATTAAATCCTTCAAAGCGCAACAGGGACCATTGGCGAAATAGTACCTATATATAGTATGTGAAAAATAGCATGTGAGCCAAATAGTAGTATATACTAGTATTCAAAAAACAGTAGAGCTCGGTTGACTACTTCCATTGCGATTCTTAAGTGTGCATCCAATGGGCCCTTTAATGTCCCATAAGGCCATGCGAGAGAATTTTTAAGAGTAATGCGACCTAACTATGGTAGGTGGGTCATATGATAAATGACAACACGGCAGATATTACATCTGAATTCCATTAACACTACTCACAATCATTCAACATAGAACATACTTTTCTAACTATTAAGAATCGTGAGTCTACTTCGATCAATGATTGGCTCCCGTACTAAAGGCTCTATTTGCTATGACAATGCAAAATCAACAAAAAGTCACAATTGTTTGCAATCCTAAAAAATTCTTTGTTCAAATGCAAACTAATCGCAAAAAAAAAAAGTAAATAATCTCATAAAACATCCAATTCCAAACCATATAATCAAATTTTATTTATTTCACATTGCAATTATTGTTTTACATGACTTATAAACGTTGCATATGCAGCGCACGTGAGGTATTTAAGTGTCTCTCAAAAAATGATGCCTCACCTGTTCCCTCACAATCATGGAAGACAAGGGGGGGGGTCTTGTTTTGCATTTTGTGCATTTGACACACTTCAGACTGCAAAAGAAAGTGGGAGCAAACATTTAACAAACGGAGCAATGGAAATGAAAGCTTTAGCGATAGTTCTGCCAGGAAGTCTGAAATGTCACGTCATTCATAATAATTATCTCGTCAGCCTATAACGACCAAACACGCTGCATGTAGCCCATCTAAACAATCTGTTTCGCTTGACTCATGTTGCGGAAGTTTCAAATCGATAAATGATTTAGTTTATAACGAGAAAAAATGCTTCCCTGCCATTGAGGAGTTTTACGGCAATCTGTGTTTTAGATGTATTATGGTAGGGGAAGCCCTAACGCATGTCCTGAGTGAGGTACATGATGTCAGATGCTCCAGGGAGTGAAATCTGGGAAAAAGTAAGATTGTGGATAAAAATAAAAGTTATACAACCTTCCTTTGGCTTAATCCCTATTTTTTTAGATCTTGTCTTGACAAGAGACCAAAATAAATAAGCTTTCTTTTCATAATTTGTGTCATTGTAATTGTGTCAGATTGCACGCCTAACATAGTAGGCTACCTAATATAGTAAATAAGATCAATTTATTGCAAAATAATCACCAAAAACATCAAGAAAAACTAGGGGGTCTGTCTATAGTCTTTGCCTAAATGTTGTTGAGTATCCATCCCTTAATGGCCACTATTTACTCATCTCAAGACGTTTACTTCCAGCAGAATGCTAGCAACAAATACTTAATAATGTGTCTGGTATTTGAATGTTTACAATACCTTCATTATGCTTTTGTGTCCTTCCCGAAATTTGAAAGCTTACCTTCTTTATACTTCCACAGTCTTCAGAAAAATTCACCAGAAGAAAGGAAGTCATACAGGTTTGGAACAACATGAGGGAGAGTAAATGAACTAAATAAGCCAACGCGCCAACTTGAAAGGTGCCTTTCACTGTTCGCCGACATAAAAAAACATAATGCGCCACGTTTGAAACACGTCCACGGTGCTCGAAATGTGTTCCTTCTCATCCCGCCTTCTTTATTTCATCCGACTTTGACTTTCGTTCCAAGCATCTTCAGTGAAGTTCAAATCTCCAGAACATAAACTCACGTGTGTCCTCGGGGCCACTCTCAGTTTTAATGGGGTCCGCGCTTGGATCTTTAATTAATGCACGCAGGTAATAGATGCCATCTGGGGACCCTCTTGGCAACTAATCACATACACAGAGATTCTCGTTCAGTGCCAGATGCGGTGTCTTCTCTTCCTCTAACCTAATTACCCTTTCTTTTTACAAACAAAGCAATGCAAATAGCGTTTATCCATTACTTCCTCAAAAAAACATCTAGTCTCTGTGTTGGATCCAAAAAAAGGGGATTGGCGTAATTATGAAGAAATCAACGTATTTCATCATTCTGAGGGTTGTTAAGCATGAAACTCTTGCGAAAGCTTCATGAACTATATATGTATAGATTTACTGAGATTGGGTTCAAAAGGGGTTTGCCATGTTATAAAAAAAAAAAGGTAAAATAAAAAGAGCATGATGAATTGCTTAAAGGGCACCTATTTTACCATATTTTCAAGATTTTAGATAAGTCTTTTGTGTCTACCAGTATGTGTCTCAGATTATTAGATAGATTAGTTTCAGCTTCCGCCAACGTAACAAGGGGCGGGGCCATGAGCTCGCCCGCTCTGCGTTTGCAACAGAGTCTGACAGGCAGACTGCGAGAACGAGCTAGAGTGAGAGGTACAGCATTCAGTCGTACATGTACGACTCTGACACAGACCAAGCAGACAGTACAAAATCATTTGTGTCTTTGTACAGTTTTACAGCCAACTGTGTGCTAGTTTCAAGTGCCGAGCTTGTACACAGAAACTAATAACCACGCACACTGAATTAACTTTGACCGAGGCACCGGATGCGCTGCTCGAAGCCGCGACACGGCACACCAGACACTCTCTGTAGCGCTGCAGAAACATGTGTCCCGAATCGTCACGCCACGCATTTTTGAATTCTAAACATAGGTTTCTGCAGCGGTCCGTGGCGCCCAGCAACATAGAAACCTATGTATTGAATTCTAAAACGCATGCTAGTTAAGATCACAGGGAGCTTCTGGGATCGCGAGAAATGCAAACGGCTTAAGTATAATGTAGACTCAATGAGAAGTACACATGTTTGCAAACCTACCTAAAGATACAACCAATAATTCCGATTAGAGCGATAATGTGGAGAATATTGATCTTGTGTTGAGCCCAATGAGCCTTGCATCTAAAAATAGAGCTAGGGTGTTCCTTTAGTGATATCGCTTCGACTCACGCTGAAAATCACGGACGTGAATCAACAAACTGAGGATATGATCAATCAATATTGGTGGGCGGGGGGACCGCTCTCCTACGTAAAGTTGCGGTCGGTTTGAAAACCGCTCCAATTGGTCCACCGTTTTTATGTTGTTAAATTGAAAAAAAAGCACTGGGTGTGCTTATATCACCCAAATATGACAGTCTATACACCATACATGCACATATGGCTGTCCAAACAGCTTAAAAAGTTGATTCTTTACCATAGGTGCCCTTTGATGCTAGTTTTCCCCGCCCACCGTTACCCATGTGCCTGTCAGAGTGTGCCTCAATCTCTGGCTGCATCAGATACACGTGACACACGTAGCAGAGTGACAGACATGAAGGAAGCAGACTCACGTAACGTTTGTGAGAAATACTACAGTAAGAACTTTCCTAATGATTATTTGATGTATTTGTTGTGGAGTTAATTCAAGCCTTTCTGCAATGATGAGTCACACACAATGTTATTGCAAAGTTTACACACACACACACACACACACACACACACACACACACACACACACACACACACACAGCGCGCAAATTTAACCTTGCACTGTTTTGCATGGCAAATGTGACAGAATACACGTTAATATCCACTGCTGTATGGATATCCGATATGTTAATGTACAAAATAAACCTGATTTAATGTCCACAAACCAGGATTGAAACATCTTCTTTTATAATTGTTCCTGACATGCGGCTGTGGTGATGAAGTGAAGAGGGTAAAATCGCTGTAATTCATTACACACATGCACTGTTTTAAAACGTTTTAAACTTGTAAAACTCATTCTTGATCACATTTGATGATGATTGATGATCACAGAGAGCTGAACAGATCTTTTAATCTCAGTTGCTTTGCGCACGTCCTGTCTTGTTGATATGATTTAACGTGTTATTACCGAAACATCTTAATACGCAGCTGTCAATCAATTTGGTGGGCGGGGAAACTGCACTCCTATGTCACGTTGCGGTGGACCTCAAAATGGGAGGAATTTGGATCCTATTTTAATATCAGGAAATTAAAAAAAAGAGACATACTGTGTTTCTATCACTCCAATAGTACTGTGGATTCACTTTACCTACACACAGTTCTTTCCAAACAGCGTCCAAAAGATGTTTTTCGTCATAGGTATACCCTTTAAAGGGTGATAAAAGGTAAATAATTCCAATGTTTAAAACAAAATTGAAAAATACAAATAAACTGAGGCAAATGTTTAATTGGATTAATATGAAATAATAAAAAATCTAAGTATATTTTATAAGTATTTAAAATAATAATAAAAAATAACATTTAAAAAGAAAATATTACGTAAAATAGAATCGATAACAACACCACAATAAATATATAATATTTTATTTTACTATTTAAATAGCAGTAATAAAAGACTTGCTTTGATTTATTTTTATATATTTGTAACAATAATCATATGATAAATAAACCTGGTGCTGTTTTGGTTTTAATCCCACAATGACTAAAAATCAGTGGTTCTCATTTGGTTTTGGTCACATGGCGAACACAACTGAAGCAAAAAAAAAAAAAAACAACAACAACAGTTAAGCACCACTGATTTACACATTATCAGCCATCATGGGATTAAACTTTTTGAGTCAACACATCATTACTGCATGCCCATCCACAAATGCGACATAAACAATCTGAATAAATGTATCTCATTTAAATAAATGAATCTAAATGAACTGTGTTAATAAAACAGATTTAGCTCAGTGAATGACTTAAGAACTGTCTTTGTTGTTTTTGCATTGGCACAGTATTTTTTAATTTCACGTGTTTGGGACGCTCCAGATGCCTGTAGATAGCTATCTCTAAGCCCAAGGATAAACCCCAATGCCAAGATGTTCAAAGAGGTTTCCTTGAGAAACAAATATTTTGATTGTTGACAATATTTGTACGTTCGCTGGGCGTGAAATTGATTTACGAAGGTGACAAATCTCGCAATTCTTTGTAGCATCTGCGCTCCCACTTCACTGGCTAAATCCTCAAGGATGGGGCTGCTTTATCAGGTCTGCATAGTAAAAATAAAACACTTTCTTTTGAAGGTGACACGTTATTGTGACCCTTTTCATGTATACATGCAATATATAATTCTCTGGTTTCCTCAGAATATGTCTATGAAGTTAAAGGTCAAACTCTGGAGGGCTGCAGCTCTGCATAGTTTACCTCCAACCACCTCCAACTCACACCTGCTTAATAGTCTTTTGTAGTCTTGAACACCTTGATTAGTTGGATTAGCTGTGTTTGATTAGGGTTGGAGCAAAACTGTGCAGAGCTGCGGCCCTCCAGGAACTGAGTTTGAAAGTTATGTACTACAGAGATAGAGCACAGCGCATCATAATTCAAAAGCCACCTCAACCAGGGGGAAAACAATTTAAGTCCATGACTGCGCCCGAAATCACCTACTACACGACCGTTTGTTTTATATAGTATGAATGTGATAGTATGTATGGAATTCGGACACATTAGTTAAATATACTGCATTTTTACCATAAGCCGGTTGTTCACACAAACTCTGGACCCACATCTGTGTTCAAAAACAAGTGAATTTTGTATGATAGTTCACCTTCAACACCAGGTCTCAGATCTCTAAACATGTGCATCTTGGAATCGACACGCAAACCAACCAACCAACCAAAGACATGCAGCGCTGCTTTCACACCACATTGTGTCATAAGCCCTTTATGCCTCCTTCCATTCAGAAATGCATTCATTCAGCATAATCCATTTGTCTGCTCTCTTGCCTTCAGATAAACAGCCGTGAGGGCTTGGAGAACTCTACTTTGTGTAACAACGCCAAGGGTTCAGACCCTCGAGCCGTTTTCTCCTCCATCTGGGAAGCAGAGCTGATCTTCAGCGCTTAACTCGGCATCATGAGTTCATGGCGAATGGCTTTCGCATCGTCGTTCTTCAAGGCTGCCCTCAGATGGCTTTGTTTGGAGTTCATATCCCGAGCTCTGGCATCTTTCCTGGCTCGGCGGGTGGCGGAAACACAGTGTTGACTGGGAAACAGCCCCTTTGGCAAGTGTTTGGCGGGCTTGTTGGCTTTCTTGTTGTTGGCCAGACGATACTCTGCAGTCACATTAAACACTTATGGAAAATGACAACAGCAGGATTAGGACATGCAATGGTGATACGGGGACATTGAGGGTGAGACAAATATACAGTTGAAGTCAAAATTATTAGATAAAGTCTTATTAGATAAGTCTTGTTTTTATTTCGGCTAGAATAAAAAATCTTTTATTATCAAAAAAAATAACATTTTAAGGACAATATTATTAGCCCCCTTAAGCATTTTTTGATTGTCTTCAGAACAAATCATTATATAATTATTTGCCTAGTTACCCTAACTTGCCTAATTAGCCTAGTTAAGCCTTTAAATGTCAAAACTGGCTCCTGACGATGCCTTGAGGTTAAAATGAAGCGAAATGATTGGCCTGTGCAAAAAAAAGGGCATTATTACAGTTAATCCACACTGTTAACTGTTAATGTTTGTAAATGTCGCAGTATTTAACTGTAATATGAACTGCATTTCATTGTAGGAGAGTTATGCGGTACGTTACTGTATTTTTAAGTTGCATTGTGAAGATTACTGTATTTTTACAGTAAAAATATATAAAACTGTAAATATACAGCAAAATAAATGGTATTTCTGCTGTAATTGATTAACAGTAGGTTATGGTGAACTGCTGCAAGTAAGTTACTGTAGATTTTACAGGAAATTGTTAACAGTCCACACTGTTAACGACTTTTGTAAATTTTCACAGTATTTAACTGTAATAAGAACTGCATTTTACTGTAGTACAGTTATGCAATATGTTACTGTATTTTAAAACTGCATTGGAAAGATTACTGTATATTTTACAGTAAAAGGTATATAAAACAGTAAATACATAACAAGATAAATTGCATTTGTGCTGTAATTGATTTACAGTAAGTAATGGTGAACTGCTGCCAGTGTTACTGTAGATTCTACAGGAAATTGTTAATAGTCCACACTGATAACAATTTTTGTAAATTCCACAGTATTTAAATGTCATATGAACTCAATTTTTTCTATGCAGCATGTTACTGTATTTTAAAATTGCATTGATATGCAAGATTGTAATAACAAATACAGCAGGTTAAATTGTATTTTTGCTGTAATTGATTTACAGTAAGCTATGGCAAACTGCTGTCAGTAAGTTACTGTAGATTCTAAAGGAAATTGTTAACAGTCCACACGGTTAATGATATTTGTAAATTTCACAGTATTTAACTCTAATATGAACTGCATTTTACTGTAGAACAGTTATGCTGTATGTGACTGTGTTTTTAAGTAGCATTGTGAAGATTACTGTTTTTTTATAGTAAAGATGTATTAAACTGTAAATACATATACAGCAAAATAAAGGACGTGTGCTGTAAATGATTTACAGTAAGTTACTGTACATTCTACGGGAATTTTTTTTAAAAAGTTTTTTTAAATGTAATAGTATTTAACTGTAATATGAACTGCATTTTACTGTAGGATAGCTATGTGGTATGTTACTGTATTTTAAAGTTGCATTGATACACAAGACTTTAAATAAATATACAACAGGTTAAATGGTGTTTATGCTGTAACTGATTTACAATAAGTTACTGTAGATTCCACAAGAAATTGTTGAAAGGGGCATAGCCAATTTTTACTACAGTGAAGAATTCTTCAGAATAAAATATCTTTAAAAAGTATTATTATATTTAATTTTTTGTTATATTTATTTTATATGCAAATGACCTAACAAAATAACTCAGTTTAGAATTGTTTAATATTCAAATTACACTGACGAAGGCTTACGGCTGAAACGTTAAGTTTTTGTTTTCTCCTGTTGTTCATTTATTAAATTATTAAATGCGAAACTTAATTGATAATATTCAAATTACATAAACATTTAAGATTAAATAAATGTCTTTAAAACGAACAATGACTAAAAACAAGTACGAATTTAAATTAATTTACAAAAATAAATATTTAATTATTATTATAACTATTTGGTTTTTACAGTGTATTTACTAGAGTCTACACTGATTAATCTATTTTACAGAGAGTAACTGGATGGTTTTTGTTAGAACATCCATCCACTAAATATCGCAATGTGAATATACTCCAATATCATGCAGCCTTAATTTTGGCTTATGAGACCCTAAACACTTGACCATACGGACAAGCTGTACGGACTCTGACGATAAAGCCAGTTTTCTGTGAAGACACCATGGCTCAGGGCAAAACCTGGCCTGCTGAATGTGTCCTAATCTGTTCCCAGAGAGCCTATCGCCATCCCTATTAGAGCGCGAACAAATGTTTGGAGACAGTCATTCTGTCTGCTTGGCCGGTCAGAGGAGCCGACAGTGTTATCAGTCCAGGTGTTCGGACAGATCAACCACAGAAACAAGCTGTCGGACGCTTAGCCTCACTGCTTACAAAGGGCAGAACGCTCAGCTAAAGCCTGGCATGCTGACTAGAGGTGCACAGTTTACCAAAATTCAATCAGACATCTTCAAAATTGCTTACAATTCTACTTACATTATTAATACAGTTTAGAAAATGGTCATTAGAGATGACCAGAACTCAGAATTAATCTGTCAAAACAAATTCATGTTGATAACGTCAGATTCAAACTCTAATAGAAAGGGATGTGTTTAATGGATTACAATGAACCACAAAACAAAATTCAGACAACTTTTTGTATGACAGTATTTACACATCATTACTACTTGGTTGGTTCACTCGTAGCCTCAATGACAGTCTCTGTTGTCAACTAAGTTCAAGTTTAATCAAACCTGAATTTCAAGGTTTTCCCAGACTGACTACAGCAGCTTCTTCACCTTCTGTTGCCCTTTTAGTCCAATGGTCGAAGAATTTTTGAGTATAAAATATGACATAGTTTACGTTATAATGCTATCCAAAATTTAAACTATATTTTAAAACTATATTGTCCTGCACCGTGTAAAAATATCTGTTTATTAAAAATGTATATGGTGTCTGAATAAATGCAGTTTGGTTCGACTGTATTTTGGCATACAGAACCTGATTTTGCCAACTGTGTGCTTCTGTTTAAAAAACTTTTTGATTTTGCAACAACATTTTGATCAAGCAATCAAATATGAAGGACAAATTTACACTTTTGGTCAAGTTTAGTCTTAAAAATCAGGGTTTGGTATGTCATTGTTATTCACCTTTCATTTCTTTCAGATTTTAGGAATCATTTAAGTTAGGGTTAGGGATTACAGTACATTTTCAGACAAGAACGATGTTCCAGGATCAACAAAATATGTAGATGGTTACATTCCCTCTAAAACATAAGTCTGTGCTATTGTGTGTATATGTGGATGTGTGTTTACACATACAGTTAAAGTCAGAATTATTAGCCCTCCTTTGATGTGATTTTTTTCTTTTTCCCAATTCATGTTTCAAAAGTTCCCACTTAGATATGCTTGGCGTTTAAAGCAGGTTTGGCATGCTGTCCTGGGAGAGAACCCTGAGCTTGGAGATATTTGAGCCCAGGGCTCCCGCCCGGTCAATAAGCATATCAGGAGATACGAGATCAGGTAGGTCTCGAGAGCTCCCCCTTTAGAAAAGGGAGGATAAGGAGGAGATGGGGTGGAAGGGGGGATTCATCCAAACGAAAATAGAGCAGCAGAAAGAAAATGATCCATTTATAGTTAACTAGGATCACTCTGATTGGATTATTACTGATTACAGATGAGTGGCCAGTCGTGCTCAATCATATCACATGCTCCTCTCGAAATTAGTTTATGGAACTTCACTTAACAGAGCAAAGAAATTTTCACAGTATGTCTGATAATATTTTTTCATCTGGAGAAAGTCTTATTTGTTTTATTTTAGCTAAAATAAAATCCGTTTAAAATTTTTAAAAACATTTTATGATAGTCTACAGAACAAACCATCGCTACACAATAACTTGCTTAACCACCCTAACCTGCCTAGCTAACCTAATTAACCTAGTGAAGCCTTTAAATGTCACTTTAAGCGGTATAGAAGCATCTTGAAAAATATCTAGTAAAATATTATGTACTGTCATCATGGCAAAGATAAAATAAATCAGTTATTAGAGATAAGTTATTAAAACTGTTATGTTTAGAAATGTGTTGCATTTCTAGTGCTGGGGATACTCATCCCGAGGCCCCCAGAGATTATGCAGTGCCACTGATGCGATCCAAGACCTGTGAAGAGATGATGCCAAGGTTTCCACAATCCCGGACCAGGCTGTATCCTGAGCAGCTGCTGTGGTGGTCATGGAGGAGTGGAGCGCATATGTCTGGTTCCTGAGAGACTCCAGGGACAGATGAGTTTCACTGATGACCAGCGTTCTCCAGCCTCCGGCGCCTAGACATTTGGCCAAAGGAGAAATGGTCGTGCCCAACTGAGCCTGGTTTCTCTCGAGTTTTTTATCCTTCACTTTCGCCAATTGGTGAAGTTTTTTCCTTGCCGCTCTCGCCACTGACTTGCTTAGTTCGGGACTTGTAGAGCTGCGCATCGATGGATTACTCTTCAGTGTTTGGACTCTCATCAGTGAATATTAAAACACACTGAACTGAACTAAACTAAACTGAACTTAAACTCTGAAAACTGAACTGACACCGTTTCAATTAACTGTAATCTTCTATGTGAAGCTGCTTTGACACAATCTACATTGTAAAAGCGCTATACAAATAAGGATAAATTGAACTGATTTGAATTGTTGGAAAAATCTTCTCTCCGTTAAACAGAAACTGAGGAAAAAATAAAAAGGGCGGCTAATAATTCAGGAGGACTAATAATTCTGACTTTGTTTCAGGTCGGAATGGTTTTGGAGATTCCACCTGCACTTTAAAAAAATCTTGCTGTCTTAATTTTTTAGTTGAATTTAACTTTTCTAGTATAAAATGTAAATTGTAGGTATGTACAGTGGCTTGCAAAAGTGTCCATACCCCTTGAACTTTTCCACATTTTCTCACATTATGACCACAAAAATTTGGCATAAAATTGTGAAGTAGAAAGGAAATTATACATGAATTCATTTTTTCGTTACAATATATACATTGTATACATACAATACAACATACATACAACATATATACAATATATACATACAGTTGAAGTCAGCCCCCCTGAATTATTTGCCCCCTTGTTCATTTTTTCCCCAATTTCTGTTCAACAGAGAGAAGATTTTTTTCAACACATTTCTAAACATGATAGTTTTAATAACTCATTTCTAGTATTTGATTTCTTTTATTTTTGCCATGATGACAGTAAATAATATTTGACTAGATATTTTTCAAGACACTTCTATACAGCTTAAAGTGACATTTAAAGGCTTAATTAGGTTAACTAGGCAGGTTAGGGTAATTAGGCAAGTTATTGTATATTGATGGTGTGTTATAGACTATCGAAAAAAATATATAGCTTAAAGGAGCTAATAATTTCGACCTTCAAATGGTTCTTAAAAAATTAAAAACTCCTTTCATTCTAGCCGAAATAAAACAAATAAGACTTTCTCCAGAACAAAAAAAATATTATCAGACATACTGTGAAAATTTCTTTGCTCTGTTAAACAACATTTGAGAAATATTAAAAAAAGAAAAGAAAAATTCAAAGGGGGTTAATAATTCTGACTTTAACTGTGTGTGTGTATATATATATATATATATATATATATATATATATATATATATATATATATATATATATATATATATATATATATATATATATATATATATATATATATAAAATGTTGATTTAATTTTTGATTTGCGATCAATACTCTTGGCTAAATTCTTCTATGTGAAATATGTAAAGTGTTTGTTACTACCCTGAAACCTATTCGATGTACATTCCATAAATATGTCTAACTAAATTAAATAAACCAACTAATCGTTAACCATAAAACGCACAATGTGTTTACTTTAATGACACATTGTCACTGGCATGACAGGATGTGCAAATGAGGATGTGCAAATGTGACTCAAAATGCAAGGTTCCTCATCAAAATGATTTTACCAGTGTAGATTAAATGTAATAATTAATGACTAATAATCATGTCAAAAGCCAAACATGTCATTTTCTTCCTAAATATGTGTAGGGTTTTTAGAGAAAATGGCCAGCATATAGTCATGAATTCGTATGATGTGTTAAAGGATTTTTAATTATTGTGCCATGTAGCTAACATCCAATTTTATCAATCTTCATGTACTACACATACAGTATATAAGAAACACAAAAGAATACTGATGAATGTTGTAATGCAGCAGCCATTGACTTCCACAGTATTTTTGGATTCCTATTATGAGTATCAATGGCTGCTGGTTTCCACCATTTTGTAAATATTGTATTTTGTGTAAACAGAAGAAATGATGTTTGGAAAAAGTTGAAGATGAGTAATTGATGACATAATTTTCATTTTTGTTTGAACCGTCCTTTTAACTGACCACCGATAATGTGCTTCCTTTTAAATCAAGGGAGGTTAAATACAACCAATGTCCTTCACGCCTACAGCACACACTGCTGGAGAACTTACAAGCACAAGTACATACTGTAGTGATCCAGTGACCACTGCTGAGATTGATCATGTTTTCACGGCCATTTCTTTAGCCATAAATCACTGATACACTTCAGAACAACCTTAAGAGCATTTGTTGGAGGAGACTCATAGAAAAACAGGGCATTCGTTTGAGTTTCAATCTGATCAGAGCAGTCATTTGCGTGATCACTTAAATGTCAGCTTTCATAAAAGTGTCCATCACACACCTGCGTTTGACACATGCTAATTCCACAGCGTTGGCATATTGTTCAATCACTGCACGCTAAATCCAATCAAACAATAACACATGTGAAGGTAATGATATTAGAGATGACCTAATGTAAGAAAAGACTGCGCTCGGGGAAATCAATTGGAAACTGCGTGATAGAATATTAGGATGCCAAACTGCAGCTCTTGAGTGATGACGAACTTCAGCATCCCCCAAGTGTTCATGTTGTGCCAGCTCATAATTTAATAAATTGTTATTTGGAGCATTTCTGTTGTTGCATAAAATAACAAGTAATGGTGATGTTTTGCTCTCTTCCTGTGTGATCTACATCATTGTAGTTGGTTCAGGGATTTTTAAACTGGACACTGAGGTCATCCAGGGGTCCCACAAATGTTTGGAAAATGTTTGGAAAATTTATTAAAAAAATAATAAATATTCAATATTAAATCAATAAGAAGTCAATAAAAGTTAAGATCAAAGAAATAAATTTCCAATACAACTGCATGTTTATGGAAAACTGTGCAATTCTTATGCTGCGTTCACACCAGACGTGGATGAAGCATCAAGTGCAAGTGATTTACATGTCAAGTCAACGCAAAGACGCAAATAGAGATCATGTGGCACGAATGACGCGGCACAAGTTAAGCTGCGGTCACACTTGACTTTTCTTCCCATAGACTTCCATTCATACGCACGCGAATGGGTCAGACCGGAAACGCAGGGTCATGCGTCAAGTTTCGCATGTTGCTGCGGTGCAAAGTTCAAGCTTGGTGAACTCTGACCTGCGAAATCGCATCACTTGACTGCGTGAGGCCAATCGAGGATCAAAAACAGGACCTCTCTGGACAGAAATTTAAAACATGGAGCAATCACTCGCTTTTTTAAAATGTCTAATCATCTTGTTTAATCCCGCCCCTTTTCGCAGCGCCGCACGACAGAATTTCGCACACACAAAGCCCAGTGTGACCGTAGCTTAAAGCGTTTTGCAGGCTTGATGCTCTTTAACACGCGTTACGTGCGGATTGCTTGAATTGGAAAATCTGAACTTCAGTGGACATTCACACCTGCATTAACCAATCAGGAGCTTGCTCTTGTAGGGGTGTGATTATGATGTAGTACCTGTTGTTTGGTGTCCCAAGGGGAAATCCTCCTGCCGACAACGAACTACAGCTCATTAAACTGGGCTGGGCTTAGTCTGAAGCACTGCTGAAAGCCTCCATCATCCATGTACAGTTTCTGGAGGAGTTGATGAACTCAGAGCTTGGTGCACCTCTGAAAGCATCTAGTGGACTCAGACACAACGCCGAACTAATTTACTCAGTTTTTCAGACTTCCTAAAGCACATAAAGCAGAGCTACTCTCTTAATAAAATCCATGTTAGCCATTTAGCAATGAGTCACCGAGCAGACAGATGCCCTGCCCATGAAGCGAATCTGTGTCTATTGCGAAGTGAATTTGATGCGCGAATGAAGCGAGTAAACTCAACATCTATATATGCGCGAATATTGTGATTTATTTGCGGGTGCCGCGTCTGGCGTGAACACAGTATAAGATGTAATTCTCACACGTACACAGGTATTTTTATAAATAAGGTTTTATAAATAAGGTAAGGTCACACACTGAGGAAGGCATTGTGCCGAAACGTTTGTGTTTTGTATCAGCCGAAGAATGTAAAATAAAAACTGTACGAAGCAATTATTTGATGAGTGCGAATCATGACCTTTTTGATAAATAAGGTTTCCCCACTTTTGAATAAAATAAAAAAAACTCTATCGGCATGAAAACGCTAAAACAGCATGTCAAGGGCATTCCGAACCAACAGGTGGAGATAATGACACTTTTATACTGTGTTCACACCAAATGCGGAATTAAGTATTTGCACGAGTAAATTGCATACAAAGCAAGGCAAATGAGAAAAGAAGAGGCGGATTACTTTCCCGTGGCCGAACGACACAAAATATGCGATGCGTTTGCCGTGAATGTGCAGAATTTGCCACATTTCTGTCTGCTGTGTAGGGTGTGAACTTAGCCTTGTTGGCCAATCAGAAAGAAGAAAACTTGCACCAATAGAAAACTTGACAAAACCACCTAGGTGATGCTCTTTCCTCTCCTTATGCACCGGACACTTTCTTGAAAATACTCCTTGTTCGTGGGAAAATATTGTGCAATTTTGAATGTACTTCACACAGGTTAATGGGCTTGACAAACCACCTCTAGAACACTCTCTCTCCTCTCTGTATGCACCATACCCTTTCTTATAAACACACCCTTTTTCTTGGAAAATATAGTGCAATTCTCAGTGTGCTCCACACATGTGAATGGGCTTCACAAACCACCTGCAGGAAAAAAAACTCCTGTCATGGCATTTATATACTGATGCTCTCTGATGATTAGAAGAGCTTCTTTTATCTTATTTGTACGTTGTTTTGGATAAAAGAGTCTGCTAAATGAATATGTGTAAATGTAAATACAGTTTTAGGTAAATAAAGTACTATAATGAAATGGGAAAAATAACATAACTTAAGGAAATTACTTGTTTTGCTAAGCAATATTTTAGACCTACTTTTCATCATATAATTGAGGTCTTTATACAAGAAATGCTACATTAATGCCTTTTTACATTTTGGGATTGGGTCGGTTGCGCAGTGATGAATATATTTAAGGGGGTGTGGCAGCTACATGATTGAAAATGTAATGTAATGGCACATCTGTTTACAGTTGAAGTTAGAATTATTAGCCCTCCTGAATTATTAGCCCCCCTGTATATTTTCCCGCCAATTCATGTTTAACGGAAATATTTTTTTTCAGCATATTTCTAAACATAGTAGTTTTAAGAACTCATTTCTAATAACTGATTTATCTTTTCCATGCTGACAGCACATAATATATAATATTTATATATTAACACATAATATTTTACTGGATATTTTTCAAGATATTAGTATTCAGCTTAATGTACCATTTAAAGACTTAACTAGTGTCTTAGCAGCTCGCTGGAGAACTACACATATGCAACTATATGAATTACAACTCTCAGAAGTATTTGCACTCTCACACCAGATCCCGGATACACATACACAGCTGGAAGCTCATGATGGATTGATTACTAGGACTATAAAGACACCTCATTCACGCACTCTTTGCTGAGTCTTGTAAACTGTAAGTGAGCTTAAAGCGTTTTCCTTGTTTTGCCTTGTGTTTTGACCTTTGCTTTGTTTTACTGTGTGTGTTGTTTTGCCACCTGTCCGAACCATTCGTCTGTTCTCTGAATGTGCTTTTGGATTATCTGCATGCTCCTGTCTGTCCCTGTTTTGACCTTTGCCTGCTTAACAATTCACTTAATAAGCTGCACTTGGATCCTCAACTCTGTTGTACCCCAACTCATTACAACTAGTTAATTAGGTAAGTTAGAATAGTTATGCAAATAATTTGTGGTTTGTTTTGTAGACAATATATATATATATATATATATATATATATATATATATATATATATATATATATATATATATATATATATATATATATATATATATATATATATATATATATATATATATATAATAATTAAAAACTGCTTTTATTCTAGCTGAAATAAAACAAATAAGGCTTTCTCCAGTAGAAAAAAATATTACAGGAAATACTGTGAAAAATTCCTTGCTCTGTTAAACATCATTTGGGAAATATTTGAAAAAGAAATTCACAGGAGGGCTAATAATTTTGACTTCAACTCTATGTCATTCATATGCTAACCGATATGCTGTAATGAAGCTCAGCAAGTGTTGGATTAAAGCATCGTTTGACGTGTTTGACCGTGACACACTTTTCACAAGTCTCCTCTTTTTTTTTTTTAGGGGCTGAACGGCTGTAAATGGGAGACAGAGATCTGGATCTTCTAGCCTGGGGTGGACGTCTCCAGTGTGACAGATATACTACAACAGCGGACACACGGACGTTCTCTGAAAACTTTAATTATATCTACTGACACAAATGACAGAGTGTAGATCACTCGTCTCCTCGGGCTCCAGCACTTGTGTGTATTATTATTTTGCCAACTTTGACAGCGCATACCCGTCAGCGACTGTAAGTCTCCATGTGGCGGCGTTTAGCATTTCTGTTGTGCCAAGGTCATCACACTTGGCTAATAGTCGTTTATTCTCAGCCCGAGGTGTAGTACTTCATTTAAACACACATGAACGTCTGAAAACAGGGGTTTACAATGATCTGCACTAATATTATAATTAGTAGCTTCTTTACTTAACATTTCCCCCTTCACCAACTCAAATGACACATTATATCTTAAATATCTTCTATGTTATTGTGTGCTTTAATGCCAACCTGATTTCACCAAGTAGGACATGTTCCTGGATTACCATCTATGTTGGTTCTGGAACAACTCAGCCAATCAGAATTAAGGAATACGTTTACCATTTATGATAAGTTTAGGCTTGCGGGTTTATGCACTTCTACATGATTGTTATCCAACTATTATTCCTCTCTGATTTTGGGAATAATTTACAGTTATGGTTACGACACCAACAAAGGTGTTTAAAAGCAAGGAATACAGGAATCAGAGAGTGGAATTCAAAACCTTTTGGCACCGATAATGAATGATAAAATGAAAACTAAAATTAAAAAATCATTTTTGTTAACTGAAATAAAATAAAAACGAGTCTTTTTTTAAAAACTAAAACTGAAACTGTATTGTGTGCATACAAAACTAAACTAGAACTAACTGAAACTGTATTGTGTACATAAAAAAACTAAACTAGAACTAACTGAAACTGTATTGTATGGATACAAAACTAAACTAGAACTAACTGAAACTGTATTGTGTACATAAAAAAACTACACTAGAACTAACTGAAACTCTATTGTGTACATACAAAACTAAACTAGAACTAACTGAAACTGTATTGTGTACATACAAAACTAAACTAGAACTAACTGAAACTGTATTGTGTACATAAAAAAACTACACTAGAACTAACTGAAACTCTATTGTGTACATACAAAACTAAACTAGAACTAACTGAAACTCTATTGTGTACATACAAAACTAAACTAGAACTAACTGAAACTGTATTGTGTACATACAAAACTAAACTAGAACTAACTGAAACTGTATTGTGTACATACAAAACTAAACTAGAACTAACTGAAACTGTATTGTGTACATACAAAACTAAGCTAGAACTAACTGAAACTGTATTGTGTACATACAAAACTACACTAGAACTAACTGAAACTTTATTGTGTACATACAAAACTACACTAGAACTAACTGAAACTTTATTGTGTACATACAAAACTACACTAGAACTAACTGAAACTGTATTGTGTACATACAAAACTAAACTAGAACTAACTGAAACTGTATTGTGTACATAAAAACTAAACTAGAACTAACTGAAACTGTATTGTGTACACACAAAACTAAACTAGAACTAACTGAAACTGTATTGTGTCCATAAAAAACTAAACTAGAACTAACTGAAACTGTATTGTGTACATACAAAACTACACTAGAACTAACTGAAACTGTATTGTGTACATACAAAACTAACTTTAATTAAAATCATAGCAAAAGTGTCCTTCGTTTTCATCTTTGTAAATTTAACACACTGTAAGCCTTAAATCGATTTACTTCACGCTGTCAAGTGTTTGACCATACAGCACCTCTGTAATGCTGATGCCAGATCAACACGGTCATCCTCGCTGTTGCTCCCGCGACAAAAACAACAGCTGGACATCACAGCAGCCCGGTGACAGCATTAAATACGACCCAAGCAGACACTTAAAAGTATTAATTTAACATATTTGTGCTAAATAATGTTTTTTATTTCTGTATTAGTTTTTTATTTCTGTGTTTTATTCCTGAACAAATCATTCTTTTTAATCGGATCTTTTAACTAAACCGGTTGAACTAATTCACCAAATCGAAAGTGAATCATTTGAAATGACAATAGTACGTCTCCATTAATGTTAAGCACTTATCCATAAACAACTTACTTTTTACATACCCCCCTCTGATTCAAAATAAACCAATATATACTGAGTTATTCAGTTATTAGAACAGTACACTGAGATCAGATTTGAAAAACGGTGAACCAATAATACTGCGCATGTGTGATTCAATGAACCAAGCCTGATCTCACGAGAAAACGTAACTATTTTACAGTTTGTCAGTTTAGTAGTTAATTCGTACGAATTCGTAAAATGTACAAAAATTGTACAAAAATGTATGATTTTTTAAAAGGAGGCGTGGCACCCAACCCAACCCCACCCCTAAACCCAACCATCATTAGGTGATGAGCAAATTGTACTAAATAGTACGAATTAGATCGTACGAATTGATACGAATTAGCCACTAAATCAAAAAAGTTGCGAATTGCCGTGAGATTGTGTTGGTGAACCGAACACAAACAGTACATGACAGCCTGCTGTGACTGAACTAAACTTGAACAACTGCAGTCAGGGGTAAACCAAGGGTTTAAATGGAGGATCTGGCGAAAGGTAAGTTTATTTCATAACAGAAAGTCATAATGGAATTTAAATAAGTGAATCATGCTTCAGTTGGGTTGCAAAACGTATTTTATCTGACTGAAATTATAATTGCTGACTACATATTTTTGATATGTTGAGTCAAAACTGTGGTAGATTGTCACAAAAGATCTGGTTTGCATTAAAGATCCGAACATCCCATAACTACTGTGTATCTAACATCAGAAGCAGCCTTGCACACATATTTTACTTAAGGCAGCTGTATTTTAGGCAGTTGAATTTGAGGATGGGTAGATGTTCTTGTGTCAAAAAAATGTTATCTTTAGTTGAGTTTTTATTATACAATATTTGTTCTGATGGTTTTGAATCTTGCACACAACAAATATCCTTATTTACAAAATAAATAAGTAATGCTGAAACTAATAAAACCTAAACTAAAACTAAGCAATTTCAAAATATAGAAACTAATAAAAACTAGCAAATCTACCTCTAAAAACTAACAGAATTTGAAAACAAAAAGCTGAAACAAAAGTCGAAATCGATCTCTTTTATCAAAAAGTCAAAAAAACTAATGGAAATTCCAAAACTATTGTAACCTTGCTTTACATACGTTTTTAAGACCTCGTTGCTACTTTCAACCAGTAACAATGGTGAAATTTTAATTTATTTGCAGTATATGTACTAAATACTGATGGCAAAAAACTAATCCTAAACTAAAACAATATGTTTCAACTGAATAAAAATGCTTATCCAGCAGGTGGCGCCTACAGAAAAGCAGGAATAAAGGTGTTGCCTTGGTTACTGCAGTAAACAAAGCAGCGTGACATTAAATCAAAGCAAAGAGCTTAGAATGACCAAGAGGCGACACTTAATAGAACGTTCCATTGCAACAGCAGCGCCCAGCAACAGCCCCACGATTCCGCCATTTTGGAGTGAAAGCGATCGGCCGTCAATTGGATCTTATTGCTTTCGCGATGGCAAGCAGCTGCCTAATTTTTTATTTATTTATTTTAAAAGCGCATTAAAGCTGAGATACAACCTGAAAGACGACAATACAACACTTACTATCACAATCATCAGCAATTTTAATAGTTTATTTTTACAGACTTCTAATATGCTGTAGCTCTATTGGAATTTTCATTCCAAAATGGCCGCCGCGTGACACTAGCGGCATCTAGTGGCTGTTTCCCAAATCACACTAGAGTGTCGCCTCTTGGTGATTCTATGCTCTTTGATTAAAGACTATAGAATACACAAGACACTCGTATCTTTTTGAATGGGGAAAAGTGTAACAGTCAATATGGTGAATAAAGCCCCGCCTACTAGTACAGGAGCTAATCACCTTTCGCTGTATAGCAAATAAAGCCCGCTTTCTATTACAGGTGCCAACCATTGATCGCTATAGACTGACAACACTCCGGGGGAGGCTTCTGCAGATTTTGTGTGATTTGGATTTTAGATATGAAACTAAAGGGACAGTTGTTGTTTAATTTTATAAGTGATTCCTAATATTAAATTCAATGGTAAGTTTGGCAAGCAGTTTTGGAGAATTAGATGTTTCCCCATTCAGACAGAATAGTGTTCCAAAGATGGCCACCGAGTAAAATAACTTGCCTTAAAGGGAATTTGGTTAAATCTAGCAGGATTTTGATCGATTTCATAAACTACACAGCGTCCCAATAATCTCAAGTTAAATTCAGGCAAACTTTAGCACACAACTACATCATATAATTAAAAACGATAAACAATTTAAAACCTTGTATAAGCAATATAAGACATTTTAATACATTTTAAGGGCCTTCAATTTCTCGAAATTTCTCTTTAATACTTTTTAAAGATCCAGCAAACACCTTAAAAAGGAACTCCATGTATTTAGAATTGAACGGCTTAATATAACATAAATGATGTCTATTAAAAAATATATGTAGTAGATGTTTTTATTATATTATTACATTAATAAGAAGAACCATTTTGTAATATAGAGGAACTATGGTTTAATGTTAGAGGTGCTTGCCATCATGGTTGCACTATGTAAGCTGTCAGCACTTTATTGTCAGCTTTTTACTGTAAATAACATTACAAAAGGCTTATTTTGTTACATTTGATCAATTGACTGCAGTCTTGCTGAATAAAAGTATCTGCTTGTTGAGTTGTGAGATATGAAATACTGTGCCGAGGTCCAAGCCTCTACTTATTTAAATTAAGAAAACTATAGTAATTGCATTTGTTGTTCACTTTTGGACCAAGAAATTACTCATGATGTTAGACTTAACAAGCAAATTAACATTATCAGTCAAAAAAGTATTAATAATACTGTATGAATAATACGTCAATCAATAAATCTCCCTATATTTCCATAACCTTTCAAAAAATTTTACAAATTGAGAAAAGAAAAATGCCTAATGGAAACTGATCAATTTCACAGTTTTTATGCTTGCATGAGTTGTTTTTTTTAAGGCAATTTGAAAAAATAATATTTTGCAAACTGCAAGGGAATGTTTTTTTTTCTTCTCTCATTTACAAGTCGTGTGATCAGCTATCGCTAGGTGTTTATTTGTAGAAACAGGGTTCCCAGCCTTAGCCAATTGTATAATCCCCTTCCTTTTTTCCCTGACTTTCACTGATTAAAAAGCTGAATTTCCATGGTCTATAATGAACAGAAAAACAAGACACTGCTGTGCTTTGGATGATATTACAATTGTTCGAGCTTGATTATAATTTTTCATGAATTTAATAGCATTATTAAAGCAGCGATGAATCATTTACCTGAGATTTTGAAAAGAAATTAAAAGAAACAAGAGGACCTAGCGTTTGAAGTGGTCATTTTGTAGCCAAAGCTCTTAAAATTTACATTTTCCTGGCATGATTGCCTTAGTTAATGGGTAAAGCTTGGTGACTGAATTTGACTTAACTGATGGCCAGTTGATGAGCAGGAAAGTAATAAAATAGCTATAAAAAACATAAAATAGGCAAAATGTGTGAAACAATGTGATAAAAAACGTGATACAGAATAAAATAAAATGTTGTAGCTAAAGCTCTTGAAATGTAAACTTTCCTGGCATGTTTGCCCTTGTTAATAGGTAAAGATTGGACACTAAATTAGATTTAACTAATGGCCAGTTGAAAGTAAAACCCTACAAATATAAAATGTTATCAAAATGTGTGAAAAAATGTGATAAATACAAGATAGAGTATAGAAAAAAAACACAATTTCATAAACGGAAACTAAATATAAAGCGACAAGCAAAAATCCCTGATTTTTCATCACTTGGACAAACTAATTTACAAAATTCCCTGACTTTCAATGTCTGGAGTAAACCTTTTAAAATTCCATTATAATCCAGAAATTCCATGACCCATGGGAACCCTATAGAAACTATATACATCGCATTATGCAAAAAAAAAATCTGTTTGTATATGTCACCTTATATTAAAAATACTGGCTAGTGAATTGCTGCAGTTTAAGTAAACCTACCAAAAAATCTGTCAGGTTTAGTTTTAGACTGTCATAACAGTCTTGTGAAAAGGGTCCATAGTCAATTGATACTTGCATTATTTATGTAACTTTGACCATCTAAAATTGAGATGCGGAAAATTCTGATTGATTTGACTAAGTTTGATTTTTATTATTATACTCTATAAAAAAAATCACATATATCTTAAATGGCCTGAGGGTGAATAAATTAACATTGATTTTTAAGTGAACTATACATTTAATTCAGTGACCTTTATCACTATGCGTAGTTACATTCACAAATGCTAGTGAAAACTGCACTGTGCCAAAAGGCAGCCCTATGTTAACAGTGTCCAGAAGCGCTGTCGACTTCTCTGGGCTTGGAGGCATCTAGGATAGGCTATCAAACAGTTGAAACATGTACTGTTGTAAGATAAATCTGTATTTCAGGCATTATTTTGGAAGAAATGTATATTATTTTTAATAGTACTTATTTTTTAATACTTTAATTGCATTTCGAAAATATCACAAATGTTTTGCATAAATTTGTAAAGGAAACATTAACTGACCTCAAATGTTTGACCAGCTGAAGTGATTTCCCTCCACATAGTTCCCAGTTCTCTTGAGTTTTCCAGGTCTGCTGCTCTTTAAACACCACAGTTCTCCACCAGTGCAGCAGCCAGTTGATGGTGTTTCTACAATTAGGTATTTGGAGCACGGTTGGCAGAACAACTGTAGCTCTGCAATACCTGCTGTGCCTCCCAGCAGTGGCAAATCTGACTGTAATAGACCTGCTTGGTTATTGTCACCATTTGTATTTGACTGGCACACACACACAGACAGACACACATGCATCCGTTGAGTCCAGGCGTGGGTCTGGAACTGGAGAATCTGGGAGAGCAGCCAGAGCCCCGTCCACTTCTCATCGGGCGGTCAAGGTGAGCTTCTGAT
Source organism: Danio aesculapii (assembly GCF_903798145.1). Classification (NCBI taxonomy): domain Eukaryota; kingdom Metazoa; phylum Chordata; class Actinopteri; order Cypriniformes; family Danionidae; genus Danio; species Danio aesculapii. The sequence continues at coordinate 27,658,720 of NC_079459.1, read as the reverse complement.
GCCAGGTATGTGGTGACTGGAGCTGGCAAAGAAACCCTGATGCCACTGCGCTGATGCCCCTGGCAGCATCTGTCTTAGGGAGAGAAGAAACTGAGAAAAAAAATGCCGCTTTTTATCAGAATGTGACCTTGGTTGTGTCTATCATTCATAAGACAGACTGCTGGATCAGCAGGTGGACGGAGGTAGGAGTAATTAATATAATACTCAATCAAGGCTTTTTTTGCTGTCATCGAGTACATTTACATGAACACCAATACTCCAATTTGAATATGATTAAGGCAATACTCTGATAGAAAGTCTACTAGCGATTTTTGAATAGCTTAATCTGACTCAAGTCATAATCAGACTAAACAGAAATGGAATTAAGACATGCGGAGTATTTTTATTCCCATATACTCTCATCTAGTACTTCAAAGTTTGTCGCGGGTACATAATAATAATAATAATAATAATAATAATAATAATAATAATAATAATAATTCCTTTCATTTATATAGCTCTTTTCTAGACACTCAAAGCACTTTACACATTGGGGGAAAACTCCTCATCCACCACCAGTGTGCAGCATCCACTTGGATGCATGACGGCAACCATTTTGCGCCAGACCTCACACCAGCTGGTTAGTGGAGAGGAGACAGAGTGATGAGGCCAATTATGATATGGGGGTGGTTAGGAGGCCATGATGGACAGACAGGGTTTCTACAGATATCATAATGTCAAATTTAAGACTTTTTAAGACCTTTTTAAGATCATTAAGTATTAAATTTAAGACCTATATCACAATATCAAAAACACGCATACACACCCTGCTGAAAAATCCAGCTTAAACCAGCCTAGGCTGGTTGAGCAGCCTGGTTTTAGAGGGGTTTTGGCCATTTCCAGGCTGGTTTCCACCCATTTCCAGCCTGGTCTTAGCTGGTCAGGCTGGAAAATGACCAGCTAAATCCAGCTAAAACCAGCTTGACCAGCCTGGTTTAAGCTGGACATAGCTAGTTTTGGCTGGGCTTCCAGCTTGTCAACCAGCTTGCCTAGGCTGGTTTAAGCAGTTTTTTTTCTGTAGGGCATAAAGAGAAAATGCAAAAATAAATAAATAAATAAATAAAAATTCACAAAATTAGCAGTAAATTAATTTGTATTCAAGTTGAACAGTAGTAAAGACCGGTTAGATGCACCATTGCACCAACTACAGAAAAAAACAAACAAACGTCTTAAGGCTGATTTATACTTTCGCCTGGCGCCACATCGCGCACCTCACGAAATGGACCAGGCTTTTATACTTGAGGCGTTGAGATATTCTTTTAAATGACAGGGGGCGGTCAAAAGAAACAGACAGTAAAATCCGATGGATAAACAGAGAAGTGGAAAGTTTCCTGAACTATGGCTGTTTCTCAATTCCATGAACGCAGAGAATGGACTTGCGTTCTTGTGGAGACCGGTCTTGCCAGGTGTCCTTGGAAGAACGAACTCAGGAGACCACGAGAACAGAGAACGCGTCCTTTGAGAAATGAGATGCTGCGTTCTTCCTGATGGTCACGTAACCTTCACGCGTTTAAGGGAAAATTATTTAAACATTACAGCATTCATACAATGACTTATTGTTTTCCCCTTTTCAAAATATATACTTTGCATAAAAACATAAATATACGTTGCACAATATAAAACAGATTTTAATGCGAATTTCAGCAAACAAACACCCTTAATGCGTTTATGCCTTTATAAAGCTGTCCATGGTAATGTTTATATTCACCGTTTCATTTAGAGAAACTCCTGAGGTAAATAAGTTATATCTCTAAACTTTAATAATAAATCTAAATAAAATACTGCGCATCCCACCTCCAGTCACAATGACTTCTGGGACTTCTAGAGCGAGGTCGGTGCGTCTTCGATATCAAGAACACATCCGGGAAGTTTCACGCGTCCTCTGTTTTTGTGGTCTTGAGTATTGAAACTGAACTTTGGCAGCTGGTAATGACGCTACACAAGAACACGAGGACGCAAGACCGTTGAAGAACGCATATTGAGAAACAGCCAAGGTCATATCATTATTACCATTCAAGATTTTTAAACATAGTTTTTTTTTTTTTTTTTTTATTTATTATAATAATTATAAAGATTTTAATAACCATTCACAATTTTTTAATCAAACTTTTATGCATCACTTGCTTTTGTTCATATCTCTGACAGTTCTACTTATTAAAGTTAAATATTAATGGCAACAGAACATGGGTTGCTCTACAATTATATTTTTTTATTATGGCAAGAATAAAAGCAAAAACAAAAAAGTACACTTACTAAAAAATACTGACTTTTTTTTTTTCTTTTTTTTTGCCCACTCAAACATTCACACATTACTGTCTGGCTAGTTTCTGTCCTCTTTTTATAAGCTAAAAAGGCAATAATGGTCTAACATTCCTGATCATTATCACTAATAAATCCTAAAAAACAGGGCATCAGTATACTGTAAAGTGATAGGTTCATATGTTCCTTTACAGTTATCAGACATGATTTATTACAAAATTTTAGTTTGTAACTTGTAAATTGTTTTAAATTCAAAATTGTAATAAATACATCAGTGTAAAACCTATAAATGGTGGAAAACCATATTCTGTAATATTAAAACCAACTGGGTCTCCACTTTTGCATGACCTCTTTTTTGTTTTAACAAACTTATCCCTCAGGTTTTTCCAAACTTTTCCAAAATTTTTCCTTCTTTCCCACGGCTCTTGCAATTTCTAGCCAAAAATTATTGGTCATCTGGTTCTCATTTGTAGTTGTAATACTGCAAATTACATTTGGACTAGTGAAATAAAGAAGCAGTCTTGTGTGCTTATAGTCTTTCACCCTTTGCTCTTCTTCCCACATTTTGCGCTTGCATTTCCAAATGGGTGGGCTTCAGCATTATCATTGGTCCATTAGTCGAGATTAACAGTTGCTCCTGTAGCCAATCAGATGAAGGGACAGTTGACATCACTCCAATGCAACTCTTTGCTTCCCAGTGTGGCAGACTGGAATGCATTTGTTTCCAAGATTTTCAGAAAATATAGACACCTGTCAGTGATCATAGGAGATTCATATAAAAATGATATATACTGTAGCTTCATACACCTGTCCTTGATTTGGAATTCATATCAATAAAACATTTATACTGTATCAGACAGTTGCTCTGGACTAAAAGGTTTTTCTTTGGTATCCCTGATGTTATTGGCCCTATATTGTTCAGTTCCAGAAATAATGCAATCTCAATTTCGTGGAAGAAAAAAGTCACCTGCATCATGGGAATATAGATTTATATAATATAGTTCCAAATTACCAATAACCTTTATTTACTGAAAAGTTATATTCTTTGGTTTTTAGGGTGTGACAGACCTTAAAATCTCTTAGTTTCCTGAGCCCTGACTATCACCAATGTAATGCAAATTGTCAGTTTCACAGTACAGCTGTGTCTATTGTCTAACAAATGGTCAAGCCGGTCAACTGGTCGGACGGGTTCTATCTCTATCTATATTAGTGTCTGCTGTACAGTTCAGAATTCTTTCGATGACACCACAGCGACGCGGAGTTCTTCTTATTAAAGGATTCTGTTTTGAAGATACCCGAAAGTCCTCCCTGGTTTTTTGCTCGTCTTAGAATTTCACAACAGTTTTGGTGCTGTGAGCCAGACGGAGAGATTCACAACAATCATAATGGATTAGTTAACCCAATAAAAACCAATGCCCTGAGACCGTTGTTCATCTTTGGCGCACAAATTAAAATATTTTAGATGGAATCCAAGAGTTTAAATCGCTTGCTGTCCTGACACATTCAACATATACATACACGTACCTAAAAAAGTACTGAAGTTATCCTATTATCTTTTTAGACTAAAAGCTTTTCTTTGGTGTCCCTGATATTATTAGCCCTATATTGTTCTGTTCCAGAGACACTGCAATCTCAATTTTGTGGAAGAAAAAAGTCACGTGCATCATAAAGGATTAGTTCATCTTATAACGAAAATGATGTTATTAATTACTCACCCTAATATTGTTTCAATGCCCCGAGACCGTCGTTTTTCTTTGGCACAGAATTTAAGATATTTTAGATGGAATCCAAGAGTTTGAATCGTTTGCAGTCCTGACTCATTCAATATACGCATACTGTACATGTACCAAAAAAAGTACAGAAGATATACTTTTATCTTTTTAGACTAAAAGCTTTTCTTTGGTATACCTGATTTCATTGACCCTATATTGTTCAGTTCCAGAGATGCAATTTCAATTTTGTGGAAGAAATAAAGTCACCTGCGTCATAATGGACTAGTTAACCGAATAAAGAAAATTATGTTATTAATTACTCAGCCTAATATTGTTTCAATGCCCTGAGACCGTTGTTCATCTTTGGCACAAACATTAAGCTATTTTTTTAAAGATATCCAATAGTTTGAATCGTTTGCAGTCCTGACACATTCAACATATACACACTGTACACGTACCTAAAAAAGACCTGAAGATATCCTATTATCTTTTTAGACTAAAAAGCTTTTCTTTGGCCCTATATTGTTTAATTCTAGAGATACTGCAATCTCAGCTTTGTGGAAGAAAAAAAAAAGTCACCTGCATCATAAAGGATTAGTTCATCTTATAACAAAAATTATGTTATTAATTACTCTAATGTTATTTCAATCCCAAGACCGTAGTTCGTCTTTGGAGCACATATTAAGATATTTTAGATCAAATCTGAAATCTCTGTCATCCTCCATAGACAGCAATGGTCACTCAAAGTCCAGAAAAGCAACCAAAACATTGTCAAAATATTCCATGGGACATTAACAGTGGTTCAAGTGTAGTAAACGTGCATGCTGAGCTGACCCAGGACAGAAAATATAGGTGAACAAGGTTTTGATGCACAACATTGTTCTTGGAGCTTCATATGATTACAGTTGAGCCAGTGAAGTCACGTGACATGTTCTGACAATATTTTAATGTAATTTTCAGGAATGTCTAAAGACTGCGAGCGAGGATGAAGGAACTGTTGGATTTCATCTAAAATATCTTGATGTGTATTCTGAAGATGAACAAAGGTCTCCGGGATGAGTAATTAATAAAACAGTGTTCATTTTTGGCTGAACTAATCCTTTAAACGGCCTGAGGATGAGTAAATAACACATTTTCATTTGTGTTTTCTTGTAAAGCATAATCCATTAATCCTCAAAAAAGTACTATTTTCTAAATGTCCACAGGGCCAAAGATCCCACTAGTTGACGCAGAATCCAAAATGTGTTTACTGAGGCAGTTTTCAATATGCCTGAATCATTTGACATAAATCCCATCAATAGCGCACATTCTTCTATAGCCTAGCCCTAAGACTTTATCACAGGAATCCTATTTAAAGGAAATCTTAACATATTGAGCCGAACATCCCGCAGAGGCGGTGACTACGTTTACATGGACATCAGTGATCTAATAGTTTACCTTAATCTGAATAAGATAATAATATGATTAAGGTGTTTACATGAGTTGCTCTTTGAATGTTCCTTTCATGTTCCTGTTTATCATGTTATCATACAAAGTCTGATTAACGTCATTAAATGACCAATACACAACATTTTTATAATGCAAGTCTTTAACATTTAGAATGACTAGAATGCCAGTATAAAGATAACATCATGATGCTGCCATTTTGTTTTTAAGTATTTTTTACCCCCCTCTAATTTGTCTGCAAATCTCAGGTGAAACTTTGACCATCTAAAATTTGAGATGTAGATGTTTCTGGTTGGTTTGACTGAGAATGATCTTATTTTATTCAAGTTTATTACATTAAAATGTTTCTTGAAAGGCCTGAGGGTGAGTAAATTTACATAATTTTTTGAGAGAACCATGTATTTAATTCAGGTGTTACCTGCTGTTTTACTAATTGTCAGAGTGAAATTTGTTTCGAAGTAACACCACGTGACATGAAGCTGTCCTCTGACATTTAAGACATTTATATAATAAATCTAAATATGTATTTCTTTTACACAGATACTGAAATTGTCACTTACTCTTTATTTAACCATAGTTATTATAAAGTATGTTATCTGCACACAAAAGGTAATTTGAGTCTTAGCAAAATGAAAAAGACACAGCAAATCTCCAGTTTAAAGTATCTTTACATAGGTGAAAATCTTTTTTTAAGTTAAATTAAAACAAATCAACACCCGTCACATACAGCGTACGTGCATGAATTCAGTGTTCATTAATGTGCAGAGTTAGACAATGTTGCTTGGCAACAGTAAACTGACATCATTGGACTATTCAACTTTCTGATTTTATTTCATTATCCAACCTTTCCATCTCATCTTATATACCGTCTTATAGAGAGCAATTGCTTAGGCCTATAATTATGATGGTGGAAATCATTAATAGATATCAGGCGAAGTAAAGTTCAACATAAAATCACTTTTTTATTCAATAGAAAAACTTGCCTCATGCTTTATTTTGAGCAGTTGACTCTAGCTAATGCATATGTCTGAATAAAGCAAATAAAACTTGTAATAGCATCATCTTTGGAGTTGAAGCATGAACATTTTTAGATTGCAGGACATTTGAAAAGCAAAATATTCAATTGATGATAAAAAAAAAAAAGTTTACATTGCAATGCGAGTTACAATAAGGGACAGTTAGCAAAGTTTAAATGAATAGGGTGAAAATATCTTAAGACCGTCACAGCCCCCCCCCAACTTATCGTGTTTTCCGCGACCGTCAACACCCCCCCCCCAAATCACTTTTCATGTTTTCCAGATGACATGGCGTTTTTTTTGTTTTTTTTTTTCATTTCGGCGAGTTCTGGATAGTTTTTGGGCTGGAATCAATCAGCTATATCTGGCAACACTGGTAATGCTGTGTTCACACCAGATGTGGCACATATGAATAAATCGCGATATTTGACATTTTGACTTTACTTGCTTCATTAGCGCATCAAAATCACTTCACAGGAGACGTGAATTTGCGTCATGGGCAGAGGTTCTGTTTGCCTGGTGACTCTAGCTTAGTTTCTAAAAGGCTAAAATGGATTTGTTTGAGATAGTAGCTGTGCTTTATGTGCTTTAGGAAGGCAGAAAAACAGCGTAGATTCGTTCGGTGCCGTGTCCACTAGATCCTATACCAGGATAATTCAGCGGTGCTTCAGACTAAGCCGAGCCCAGTTTGATGAACTGTTGTCAGACGTCATAATCACTCCCCTAAAAGAGCAAGCTCATGATTGGTTAACGCGGCGTGAATGTTTGCTGAAGTTCAGATTTTCCAACTTGAGCAATTCTCATGTAACTTGTGATATGGGCGTTAAGCATGTCAAACGTGCAAGACGATCAACTCGCGCTGCTTCATTTGCACGAATCGCATCATTCGTGCCACAGAATGTCTTGACTTAATATGTAAATCACTCGCAATTGACACTTCATCCGCGTCTGACGTGAACGCAGCATAACCGGACCTCATCTTCTCTTCCCCACCACACCACACAACAACCTCAAAACATTATGCAATTGTGAGTGCCTAACACAGGTGAGTGGGCTTGACAAACCACATGTAGAAAAATACAGTCTTTTATCTCTCTGACATTTTAACTGACATCTGCACCATACACTCTCTTACAATCACTGTGTATCTCTAAAAAAATACATTGTGCATTTACAGTGTGCTTCACAGGTGAGTGGGTTTGACAAACCACCTGTAGAACACTCCTCTCTCTATAAAAGCCGAATCCAGCATTTAATTCCCTGAGCGCTTCAGAGAAACAGTTCCTTTGTATAATTAGCAGGTCTTGTGTGTATTGCCTTTTCTTGTTGAATCACTGAATGCCTCCTTAATTGTAAGTCGCTTTAGAAAAAAAGCATCTGCTAGATGACTATATGTAAATGTAATAAAGGAATCAGTTAAAAGTGTATGAGTGTGTGTGTGAATGAGAGAGTGCACGGGTGTTTCCAAAAAAACTTGCTGGAATTGTTGGCGGTTCATTCTGCTGTGGTGACCCCTGATATATAAGGGACTAAGCCGAAGGAAAATGAATGCATTATTAAATTAGTAAATATTTTATTACTGATTTAGTGAAAAAATAAAAGAAAAATAGATCCTTCTTTTATTTATCTTTCCTTTCACTAGCTCTCACTTTATATAAATGAATTCAAAACCACTCTTTAGCTGACAAGGTTGTCGACCCTGTGCTGATGTTCATTTAAAATGCATGTGTGTGTCACCCATTAAATCACCTTTTCCCTTTTTTTTCCCCTCACACGCTCTCGGTTCACTACAACACCACTGAGCCCGCTGAACTGGTGACTGCAAATGGAGGAGGAGGAGGATGGAGCTATAAAAGACTAATGATTCTACAAGCAGAGGAGGACAGTCGCTGAGGGTATGTGTACACGACATTGATTACTAACAGTGGTGGATGAAGTATAAAAATCAAGTGCTTGGGTGCGCTCAGAAATAAAGGTATAAAAGCTCTCAGTTGGTCAGTACATTTTTTTGTACGTAATGACTCGTTTTACTCAGCGGTACGGTTTGGTACAGTACAGTATGCTTGTTGTAGAAAAGTGTATGTGTATTATGAAAAAGTTTATATTATATTTGATTTCTTGATGCATTATGTAAACTGTTTTAATGTAAGCTGCAGCTCTCTACCCAGACATAGCCAGACAGAATGTATATTTATACAATCTATTACAGAGGTGTCCAAACGTTTTGGGCTGAGGGCCAGATGAAAAAAAAAAACGTCCCGGGTCAAATTTTACATAAATCACACAGACACACATTTGTATATATATTTATTTATATATATATATATATATATATATATATATATATATATATATATATATATATATATATATATATACACACAAATGTGTGTGTGTGTATATTATTATGGAATTATTTTAATTCGTCGTCCAACTGTGTTTCTAGAAAGACTTACGTTTTTAAAATCTTGAATCTTCTTTTCCTGTGCTGTGTGATTAGCTGAGCTACCTCATAACTAGCCAGTGTAGAATTTTCTTGCACTTATTTATTCATTTTTTTTATTGCTTGAACTGACAATACAAGAACATCCAGAAAGAAAGTCAGACAGGGATCACAGACAGATCTTTAAAAGGTCAATAATGTACATAGTCATAAGAAGAAAAATATAAAATCACATACAAATACAAATAATACCATTCGACAAAAAGGGGAAAAATAATAATAGAATTATAGTAATAATAATAATAAAATAATAATACAAAAAATTTCTTGCACTTTATTAAGACTAAAAACTGCTGTTGTTGAGCTGATAGGGCAGCTGCTAATTGTTTTACTTTATGATCACGTTCGGCACCAGTGTAAGAGCTGATGGCCTGATGTTTTGTTTCAAAATGTCTTTTAATATTATATTTCTTCATTACTGCAACTGATTCCTGGCAAATTAAACAGACACATATTCCGCTGAACTCTGTGAAGAAATATTCTATGCCCCAACGTGACTGAAATTTCCTGCACTCACTGTTGATTTTCCTTTTTCTAGGTTGCGCCATGGCTCGCCACATGATTATCAATTATGTTTCCTTCAGTTTGGTCGGTTCGTTTTACTTCATAACAGGAACTGCTGTCTAATTGAAGGCATGTCATAGCGACACCCGGTGGTTATTTATTGAATTACATTCATTTTTGTATAGCGGGCCAGATTCTATTAATATTTATAAAAAGCCTCGCAGGCTGCCATGAAACTAATTGCGGGCCGCAGATGGACAACCCTGATCTATTATATTTATTTAGAATATGTATATAAAAAAAACACTTCGCCCCTACACACACACTGTATGCTTCTGTAATCCAGTGTTGTTGTTTTTGTTGGCAAATATTTGCAAATACCTATAGACTTAATCGGCTCTATTTTAACGATCTAAGCACAAAGTCTAAAGCGCATGGTGCAAAAGCCTTAAGGCATGTCCGAATCCACTTTTGCTATTTTAAGGATGGAAAAATACGCTCTGGAGCATGGTCTAACAGTGTTGAGCTTATTCTTTAAATGAGTAATGGGTGTGTTTTGAGCATAATGTGCATTTAACCAATCTTAGTCTCCTCTCCCATTCCCTTTAACCTCCCAGGGCTTGAGTTTCCACATACATGGACAGCACATTTTAGCTCTTAAGTGGCTATTTAAAATACTTTGAATGTTTTATGTTTTGTTACAGACATACAGTGTCATCCTGCAACTGTTTTGCAGCATATGAAATGTCCCAAACACTATTTTTAACTGTCCAAAATGAGAAATAAAATAGTTTTTACTTGCTGATAGTCAAAGCAAGTTCAAAAAATGTTTCTATGTTAAATATGCATTAAAAAATTCAGGAAAAAGTGTTTTATGGAAATTTGGACCACGAGTCCACATATTTGGACATCATTTTCTCTAAAAGTAAGTCGTATCAAAAGATGATACTTAGGTTTTTATTCTAATTAGGTTCTAATAAGCCCAAATAGCAAAGAGAAAAAAAAATGCATGTAAAAAAACGCCTTGGGCCTTAAGTGGTTAAGAGTCGCGTTATGGTGCATTTGCTATTAACAACGCTTCACTAGCGAGAAAACAGTTAAACTGTTAAAAGAACGAGCTTCCTCCATTTGACCTCTTTACTTTCTCTTTACTTTACTTTTACTCTTTTCTCTGCGAACTGGAGGGAACCCTGGGCTTGAGGATCCCTTGAGCTCAGGAATCTCTCCCGGGACAGCATGCCAAACAAGCTTTTGATGGATCATCAGCTAAGTGTGAACTCTTGAAACAACATGGCGCAAAACGTGAAAATGACAGTTGAGCTGGTCTGAAAATAGCAACAAATCTTGCACATTATTGCTCCGGGTGTATGATCCAGGTGTGGGCCCGATATGTGCATGTTGTCACCATTTACACAAAGTCATCTCATAGGTATAGTTCACCCAAAAATGAAAATTTACTTCTCAAATGGTTACAAACCATAGAGTTTCCTTTTTCTGTCAAACACAAGAGAATATATTGTGAAAAAATATTTTCAAGCACTGCATTGTTAAAAGTTAGCTTGTTAGGCTTTTGTTTGTGGGCCATTCTTCAACTCCGGGCACTTTTAGCCTTGTGAAATTGAGTAAAAAGAACTTGTTCAAAATTAACGTAACATTGCCTCATAAATTTAAGCAAATTGTCTAGTTTTAAAATCTGTAAGAGGACAAACTTAGATAATAAGAGAAACATTTTTTCCATCGTGAACTGAACAAATGTCAATTCCACCACGTCTCAATAAACAGCTTATTTCAAAATAAAATAATAATGGCAGTCAAACATTGTCTAAGATCATTTTGTATCTAGTTTAACCAATCTTTCCGCAATATATAATAATTTATATAATAATATAATATAATATATATATAATAAAATATATAATAATATATTTGTCCATGAAATAAATGAGTTGTATGCTGGCACCTGTCACACTCTAAAATTTAAATTTAATTTGGTTAGGAGCTTATTAGAAAACAAATAAACAGAAGTTAAATAGAGCATGAACGTATTCATTGTGAATACACTTTTAATGTGTTATGAGAATATACAATATTTTAAATATAATTAAAGTATTTTTTAAAAATGTGTGTGGGGATGGAAATGTCATTTCAACAGTTTATTGTGAAAAAAAGAAAAATAGCTTCACCGATTAGCTTTGAATTGATACAAGCCTTTCATGTATACAAAAAACACTCTTATTTACCTTCATTTTGTTTGGTTTTTAAAAACATCTTTGAAGGTACAACATGTCTGGAAATGACGTAGAATAAATGTATTTCCCTATCAAGCAATATTTACCTTGAATATTTTTCTTGAAGTGTTGTTGATAAAAATTTAAATTCCCTCCATCTTGAACATGTTCTCAGATGGCACTATTCATTTTCATAGAAACCACCTAAATAATCGTTCACACAAACTTTTTAAAGCGACATTACACTGTTGTGGTGTAAAAATAATATTGATAATAGTCTCATATTAATAACTATAAAATATTTAAATTATTGCACTAGTGCTTAATTAAGATACATTAATAGATAAATTATATTTTAAAAATTTTATTTTTATTGTTGAAGTTGAAAACTCTGGGTGTGCGACAAGGTGAAAACAGTCATTTTGACACCTAAAAGGAGGTTGAATAATATGAAAAATATGTAATAGAAAGGCAGTAAAAATGTTTAAGTAGGTTTTATTGTTAGTTTGACAAAGAAAGAGGAATTTGTACAAAATGTCACTCCGCTACTCACCCGTTTGCACTGGCTGCCAGTTGCTGCTCGCATCAAATTCAAAGCTCTGATGTTTGCTTACAAAGCGACCTCTGGCTTTGCTCCTTCTTATCTGCTCTCACTTCAGCAGATTTATGTGCCCTCCAGAAACTTGCGTTCTGTGAATGAACGTCGCCTCGTTGTTCCATCCCTAAGAGGGAAGAAATCACTTTCCCGAACTCTCACATTCAATCTGCCCAGTTGGTGGAATGAACTCCCTAACTGCATCAGAACAGCAGAGTCACTTGCTGTCTTCAAGAAACGACTAAAAACTCAACTGTTTAGTCTCCACTTTCCTTCCTAATCTGCAACTGCCTCTATGGCTATACCACTAACTGTACTCTCTTAGAAAAAAAAAAAAAAAAAAAAAAACATTACTAATGCTTTTGCTTCTTTGACTTTACACACCTGAAACTTGTCTATAGCACTTGTTCACTGCTGCTCTTATAGTTGTGTAAATTGCTTCCTTGTCCTCATTTGTAAGTCGCTTTGGATAAAAGCGTCTGCTAAATGACTAAATGTAAATTTAAATGTAAAATTATACATATTTGGATACATGATCAGAGGACAAAAAATTGCCCGTAGTTGACGAATTACCCTTGTATCAACATACAGCCAAAATGGATTAAAAGTTTTTATGTTTGTTTTATTTTATCAATTGGTAATCATTTCCCAAAGATGAGTTGCGGAAGGACATCCGCTGCGTAAAACATGTGCTGGATAAGTTGGCGGTTCATTCCGCTGTGGCGACCATGGATTAATAAAGGGACTAAGCCAAAAAGAAAATGAATGAATGAATGAATGAATTGGAAATCATTGACTGGAGTGTCTGGTTAAACTGAATAACAGATGATCAGCTCAGGCAAAATGGTCTGGTGAATTCACTCCTAAAATAGATTCATGGTTTTAATTTTGGATGCCTCCATCTGTAATGTACTGTATGTAGTTGGCACGGCAGGAACAGAAAGACCCAGACTCAGCATTATTTCACCCCACCCCACCCCCCGCCACCGCTGAGCAAGTGGACTGTCTGTTCTGTGCACGAACGCTCGAAAGAATAAGCGATGAAACTCCTCAAATGCCGAAGCAAGCGGCGGGGAAACTCGCAGAGCGACGGCGAGAAAGGCAAAAGGTGAAGAGGAGGACATTCACAAACATCTGCTGAGCAAAACCCACCTGAGGAACAAGAAAAATAACATCTCCAGAAGATGATAATCGCCTTGACCTCCACAGCAATTATTTTACCGAGTCTCTCAGTCTCAGCCTCCACAATTATGTTCCTAACATCTCTTTCCCCCGGAGCAGTCATTTGCATATAATTAGCGACTGTAGACTGTGACTCTTCACGGGAGTCTATGGGTCTGAATGGGATCCCGCGAATCAAATGCTAATCTAAAACGTAAGCGTTCAGCTGAACATTTCAGGTTCAATGCGGACAGGTGACGAGCCATTGTGGAGTTACAGGTGCGTTACGTTCCCCATTTTCAACCCATCATTAACGTTTTCATCTCGCTCTCTTTCCTCCACAAAATTTTAACCACTGATTTTTTTTTATTCCTCAAACTTACAGTGGATTAAAAATAAAATCCTGGCCGCTAAAGTACATAAGCTTCTGCCTATTGTAGGCTTCTTGCTCATTCTGGTAATCCGTTTTTGACAGCTCGGCTCAGAAAGACCCAGCGGCGTGGGTGTCCTCGAAATTTCCCTGTCCGTTCCTCCCCTCTTTCTCCCGTACTGACATCGCCTCTACGAGTGGGTTTCATGCAAATCCCCGTTTTACACAAAACCCTTCAAATGCTAATATGTGGCATGTGTGCGCTGTTGATCTTTCTATTGGTTCTCAATTTAGATGCGAACAAAAGAGTGTCACTCAAAATAGAATTGAATATCATGTTTTGTTTTGTCTTTATTAAAGCAATAAGCTGTCAGAGCCCCCGCATTAGTCGAAGTTGATCGGTGAAGCAGGTAAGGCATGCTCTAGTTAAAAATATGGAAGGTAATCAAGGCCAAAAGTCTTTCAAATCTGTTCATTCATTCATTCATTTTCACTAGTTTAATTATTCAATTAATAGTTTATTTATTCACTCTGTCACTCAGTCAAGCGTGTACAAGTGTCAATCTATTTATTTGAAGTTTATTTAGCTCACTAATTTATTAATTCATTTAATTACTTAGTCTTTTTCAATCATTCTTTCACTTATGTTTGTTCATTCAATTATTTGTTCATTCATTCATTCATTCATTCATTCACTTATTTATTAATGTTTATTCATTCACTCACTCACTCATTTATTTGTTCACTCATTCATTCATACACTCACCCATTAATTAGTTCATTTATTCACTCACTAATTAATTTGCTTATTCAATCACTCATTTAACCATTCGGTCATTCATTAATCTTTTCATTTATCCACACACTCAACATTCATTCACTCATTCATTCACTTTCTTGTTCATTCTATCACTAGCTCATTTGCTCACTCGTAAATTTACATACTTATTAATTAGTTCATTCATTCACTCACTTGTTAATTTGTTCATTCAATCACTTATTTAATCATTCATTCATTAATCTGTTCATTCATTTACACACGTCAATATGTTCATTTACTCTTTCATTCACTTTCTTATTCATTCGTTCTTTTATTCATTCATTCATTAGCCAATTCATTTATTTATTCACTCAGTTTATTATTTCAGTCACTCATTTAATCATCCACTCATACATTAATCTGTTCATCCACACACTCAATGTTCATTCACTCATTCACTTTCTCATTTGTTCTTTCACTAACTCATTTGTTTACATATTCATTTACATACTCATTCATTAGTTCATTTATTCACTCACTCATTAATTTGTTCATTCAATCACCCATTTAATTATTCAGTTGTTCATTAATCTTTTCATTTATTCACACACCTTATGTTCATTTACTCATTCATTTGCTTTCTCGTTCATTCTTTCACTAACTCATTTGTTCACTCGTTAATTTACATACTTATTAATTAGTTCGTTCACTCACTCACTCACTCACTCACTCACCTACTCACTCACTCATTAATTTGTTCATTCATTCATTCATTTATTCACTCATCAATTAGCTAATTTATTCATTTACTCGCTCATTAATTAATTATTTCAACCACTCATTTAATCATTCACTCATACATTAATCTGTACATCCACACACTCAATGTTCATTCACTCATTCACTTTCTCATTTGTTCTTTCACTAACTCATTTGTTTACTCATTCATTTACATACTCATTCATTAGTTCATTTATTCACTCACTTATTAATTTGTTCATTCAATCACCCATTTAATTATTCAGTTATTCATTAATCTTTTCATTTATTCACATACTCAATGTTCATTCACTCATTCATTCGCTATCTCATTCATTCTTCACTAACTCATTTGTTCACTCGTTAATTTACATACTTATTAATTAGTTCATTCACTCACTCACTCACTCACTCACTCACTCATTCATTCATTCATTCATTCATTCATTCACTCATCAATTAGGTAATTTATTAATTTACTCGCTCATTAATTAATTATTTCAATCACTCATTTAGTCATTCACTCATACATTAATCTGTTCATTCATCCACACACTCAATGTTCATTCACTCATTAACTTTCTCATTTGTTCTTTCACTAACTCATTTATTTGTTTACTCATTCACTCACATAATCGTTCATTTATTCACTCATATAATCATTAATCTGTTCATTCATCCACACACCCATCAATATGTTCATTCACTCAATCATTCACTTTCTCATTCGTTCTTTCACTTACTCATGTATTTGTTCTCTCACTCATTAATTTGTTCATTCAATCACTTATTTAATCATTTACTCATTCATTAATCTGTTCATTCATTTACACACATCAATATGTTCATTCACTTATTCATTTACTTTTTCATTTGTTCATTCATTCATTCATTAATTAGCTAATTTATTAATTTACTCACTTATCCATTTATTATTTTAATCACTCATTTATTCATTCACTCATACATTAATCTGTTCATTCATCCACACACTCAATGTTCAATTACTTTCTCAATTGTTCTTTCACTAACTCATTTATTTGTTTACTTATTCATTCACATACTCATTAATTAGTTCATTTATTCACTCATTTAATCATTTACTCATTCTTTAATCTGTTCATTCATCCACACATCCACCAATATGTTAATTCACTCAACCATTCACTTTCTCATTTATTCTTCGCTAACTCATGTATTTGTTCACTCACTCATTAGTTACTCATTAACTTGTTCATTTACAAAATCAATATGTTCATTCACCCATTCATTCACTTTCTCATTTGTTCTTTCATTCATTCATTCACTCATTAATTAGCTAATTTATTCATTTACTCACTCATTAATTTATTATTTCAATCACTCATTCAATCATTCACTCATACATTAATCTGTTCATTCATCCACACACTCAATGTTCATTCACCCATTCCCTTTCTCATTTGTTCATTTATTCATTCATTCATTCACTCATTAATTAGCTAATTTATTCATTTACTCACTCAATTTATTATTTCAATCACTCATTTAATCACTCACTCATACATTGATCTGTTCATTCATCCACACACTCAGTTTATTTTCATTTATTTGTTTACTCATTCATTCATTCACATAATCACTAATTCATTAGTTTATTTATTCACTCATTTAATCTGTTCATTCATCCACACACCCATCTATATGTTAATTCAATCAATCATTTACTTTCTCATTCGTTCTTCGCTAACTCATGTATTTGTTCACTCACTCATTAGTTACTCACTCATTATTTTGTTAATTTAATAACTTATTTAACCCTTCACTCATTCACTAATCTGTTTATTCATTTACACACATCAATGTTCATTCATTCATTCATTCATTCATTCACTCACCCACTCACTCACTCACTCACTCATTAATTGGCTCGTTCATTCATTTACTCACTCATTAATTTATTATTTCAATCACTTATTTAATCATTCACTCATACAATAATCTGTTTATTCATCCACACTCAATGTTCATTCACTTTCTCATTTGTTCATTCACTAACTCATTTATTTGTTTACCCATTCATTTACATATTCATTAGTTCATTTATTCACTCACTCATTAATTTGTTCAATCAATCACCCATTTAATCATTCAGTCATTTATTATTATTTTCATTTATTCACACACACAATGTTCATTCACTCATTCATTCGCTTTCTCATTCGTTCTTTTCTCATTTGTTCACTTGTTAATTTACATATTAATTAGTTCATTCATTCACTCACTCATTAATTTGTTCATTCATTCATTTAATCATTCACTAATTCATTAAGCTGTTCATTCATTCGCACACTCAATGT
The DNA here is from genome assembly GCF_903798145.1 of Danio aesculapii. NCBI lineage: Eukaryota > Metazoa > Chordata > Actinopteri > Cypriniformes > Danionidae > Danio > Danio aesculapii. Next base: position 27,641,029 of record NC_079459.1, on the reverse strand, counting down.
TCATTCAGTAATTAATTTGCTTTCTCATTCAATCTTTCACTCACTCATTTATTCGTTCACTCATTCATTCACATACTCACTTTTTAATTAGCTTAATTATTCATTCACTCACTCAATTTGTTCATTCAATCACTCATTTAATCATTTACTCATTTATTAATATGGTTATTCTTGCATTCATTCATTCACACATTAATTCATTCATTTACTCACTAATTTAATAAATATTGTAGATAATTATAAATATGATGTATAAATATGATGTCTTCAACTGCAGAAGAAGACCTAATTTTATTTTAATCTGACCACAAATTCACACTGCTGAGCGGTGACATTTTTACTGGTTGAGAATGTGGCTCAGATGAACAGTGACAGCTAGTCATATCTTCAATAAATCACCTGCTTTCGGCCGACTGCTGATAACTCATCCTGCACAGACAACATGCTGCTTTTACAGTAAAGACATCTCTCCTGCACTTCACCTGCTCTAGGAATATTACTCATTGTTTTCTACTGCCAGTACAAACCAATAACACATACAAGAATGTCTACTTTGGCAAAAATGTGGCATTTAATGTCACCTGATAATATCTACTCTGCTGGGCTTGATACAACCCAGACTGAGAGCTAATATTTTGGGGCTCTTCACAAACAAACAAATCCAGTGCAAACAAATCATACGTGCCCTGCATAAAAATGAACATCACGCATTAGCTTCACATAAGGATGCAATTAACTTTATTATATAATATAAAATTGTATAATCATTTACACTGCAAAACTAATTACATAGGGTTTTTACTAGTGTTACAGTACATATACACATATACATATACATATATATATATATATATATATATATATATATATATATATATATATATATATATATATATTATTATTATTATTATTATTAATCATTTCATTTCAGAAAACCAGACATCATGTTTACCTTTGGTTTCTGTTCTCTAAACGTTTAGCTTGTGCTTCCATTTTTCCTGTATGTTAGTTCTAGTTTGTTTTTATGGTTACACATTAGTTGGTTAATTATGCTCACCTGTGTCTTGTTTTGTTCTATTTACATTGTGCTCTTGTATTTAAATACCCTCAGTTCGCTCTGAACATTTAGCTTGTGCTTTCTTTTTTCCTGTATGTTAGTTGTAGTTTGTTTATATGGTTATGCTGTTGTCACACTAGAGTTTGAGCGTGCAAAATTCTGTTGTACGGTGCTGCGAAAAAGGGTGGGATAAAATAATTAAATTAGACATTTAAAAAAAGCAAGCAATTGGTTCATATTTTAAATTTCTGTACAAAGAGGTCATGTTTTGATCTTTTGGTCTCACACAATTACTTGATGGGATTTTGCAAGTTAGAGTTTACCAAGCTTGAACTTTGCAACACATCAAACTGAAAAACTTGCTGCACAGGCTTGCATTTCCGGTCTGTGGCATTTCCATGCTTATCAATGGAAGTCTATGAGGTGAAAAGTGCAGTGTGATTGAGGCTTTACTCATTAATTGGTTAATTATGCTCACCTGTGCCTTGTTTAGTTACCTTTACATTGTGCTCTTGTGTTTAAATACCTTCAGTTCGCTCTGAATGTTTAGCTTGTTTCCTTTTTTTCCTGTATTTTAGCTCTAGTTTGTTTATATGGTTGCTCATTAGTTGGTTAATTATGCTCACCTGTACCTTGTTTAGTTACATTTACATTGTGCTCTTGTGTTTAAATACCCTCAGTTTGTATCATTGTCCAGTATTATCTGTGTGTATAAAGGTGTTATGGTCTGTCCTGTACCTTGGTTTGGTTTACTTTTTAGATTCTCTTTTTTTTGTTTATATGAATAAAGTTTAATGGCCTCTTAAATCATGCTTTTATCCCTATTTTTCTCATTCTTTCACCATGTTCTGAACTTCTATATAACAAACCATGCTTGTGCTACTTTAAATGCTGTTCTTTTTGCATATAACAAAAGTATGTTTGAAAAGTTTTTAAACTGTCAAGCTTCAAAATGCATCATAAAAGTGGTGCATATGACTATATATGAATTATATCGGTCCTAAAAGGGATTGTACAGTATAAGGAACAGAACAAATCCTACAGTCAATCTACCTTTGAACTTTTCATCTAACAAGTTTCATATCCAAGTCTGTCTAAACAAGGTCATGTCATGTAAGTGGTCCAAATAGAAAATCCAGAGGGTAAACTTTAGGTGTTTTTATATAAAATCTCCTGTCATATAGTTATTCATAAATCATCTCTTATTAATAGCAGGTAAGAGACGACCTACATTTTAATAAAGAAGCACTGATCAATAAATGTCAGAAATGCTTGGTGAATTTTATATCAAAATGAATCTTCCATCACAGTAGAGCAAAAAAAAAAAAGGTTTTGTTAGCGAAGTTCAAGCAGCTGTTTTCATCTTTGTGAACCTTGTGGTGTTGGATTTGTGATAAATGAGTTTTGACGTCTGCACTGTTGAACTTCGATGAAACTTGATACTGTACAGAAGCATTAGGGCTCTTTCACTTTTTCCCTACCACTTCATCTTGTTTTATGTCTTGTGAGAGATCTGGGCGAGAGATGTTTAGGAAGACATGAGAGTGTATTTTTCAAGAGCTTTTACGGTGAGATGTGTGCAATTATGTGGAAATAACAGAAAAATGCTCCAATAAAGCGAACGTGCACTGATACATGCATATCTGAGATTGGTCTGCAGACAATTCAAGGCTCTCAAAGAAGTTGCTTTTCTCTGAGGATGGTCATAGCAAAAGCCATTAACGTCTGAAATAGATATTCCAAAAATACTTTAGATCATCACAGAAAATACATTATTTTGAAGGATATATTTTAATGCTCTAAGGCTTTCATGAGACTTCGTTTCATATATATAAAAATGGAAAAATCTTATTTCGGCTTGAATAAAAGCAGTTTTAGTCAAATATTATTTACTGTCATCATGGCATATATACATATTTAACAGTTAAAGTGAAACTGATTAGCCCTCCTGTGAATATTTGAATGTTTTAAAACAGCGTTTCCCAACCCTGTTCCTAAAGGCACACCAACAGTACACATTTTCAACCTCTCCCTAATCAAACACACCTGAATCAACTTATCATAACATCAGAAGAGACTCCAACACCTGAAGTTAATGGGTCAGAAAAGGGAGACATCCAAAATATGTACTGTTGGTGTGCCTCCAGGAACAGGGTTGGGAAACACTGTTTTAAAAAGAAAAGGAATTTTCACAGTATTTTCGATAAAATTTTTGCTTCTTATTTTTTTTTTTATTCAGCTAGAATAAAAACAGTTTCCAGAAAAAAAAAACTTTTTTTTTCAATATTATTAGCCCCATTAAGCAATATGTATTTTTTCAGTTGTCTACAGAACAAACCATTGTCATACAATGATTCACCTAATTACCCTAACTTGGCTAATTGACCTATTTAAGCCTTTAAATTGCACTTTAAGCTGAATACTAGTGTCTTGAAAAATATCTAAAAGAATATATATATATATTCTGGCATGGTTCATGTTTTTCCATATGTTGGCAGACAGCAGCAAGATCTTACTGAAAGACTGAAGAGTGATTAAAATGTGCTTCTCGCTGACTTTATATCAGCTTTAGTCACAATAGATTAATTTTACTCATTGACATTGAATCCCTTATGTCCTAGTTATGGCTGTGTAATAATTTTCAGATGGCATGCGAAATAGCCCTCAAATTATTGAAAAGATTTAGGAGTAAAAGGAGTTGAGTAACGGCTTGCGCTGAACTGCAACGGAGCCGGACTGGTTTAGGAGGTCGTTTCAGGACAGAGTTTGTCTGGGCTCTTAAACGGATGCGGTACAAAACAACAACTTATCAGCTTGACAGCCACTTCTGGCTTCTCCCAGCTGGATTGTGACCACTAACCTCTGATTCCTGGATTCTCCTTAGGGACCTGTGCGAATGGCGGATTTCTCCATCATCTGTGACCCAGAGGAGCGTCAGGAGGAACGTCTGGTCCTGAGAGGTCAGAGCGACAGACAGAATGAGGATCTGCTTTCGTGACGCTTTTTCGACCCTATATGCACCAATCTGTAGCCAAATCAGAGCTGAAGTGACAGGCTTTTAGGGGAATTTTGCACCCTGTGGTAAAATGAATGTCAGAGGAGTGTGAAAGAGACTGTAGCTGAATAGAACGTACAGGGTAAAGCAATGTTGTTTTCATTAATGCCATTATCCAACATTGACACAATAATCAAGTCAAGTTTTATCATCTATAGCCCTTTTGTGAAAATTGTGTTAAAGCAACCTAACTTAGATTTAAATCTAACTTAACAATAGTTCAGACTGTAGAACATTCCAGTATATCAGGCAGGGAGTGGAGTTGTGGAAGAATGCTGGTGTAGTTGTAGTTTTGTTAAAACTGATTGTATTCATTCATCCATTCATTCATTTTCCTTAGTCCTTTATTTATCAGGGGTTGCCACAGCGGAATGAACCGTCAACTATTCTAGCATATGTTTTACACAGCGGATGCTTTTCTAGCCTCAACCAAGTACTGGGAAACACCCAAACACTCTCACATTCACACACACTCATACACTATGGCCAATTTTGTTTACCCAATTCCCTTATACCACATGTCTTTGGACTGTGGAGCCCATGCAAACTTGAAAACACACTCAAATGCCAACTGGTACAGCCAGCACTCGAACCAGCGACATTCTTGCTGTGAGCCGACAGTGCTACCCACTGTGCCGCCAGATTCTGTTCAGTTTAATACAAATGTCATTGTAGAAAAGAATTTCTCCAAGAGTTTGGGTGCAACACAGAGGCACAGTAGGTGAAATGTTGTTATTTTTTACACATCTGGTAAATAATTTACTGACCAAGCATTCAAAACAATGTATACTTAAAATAACACCAGATGATGTATAAAATGTCACGCGGATCCGTTAGTAGCCTTGGATAAGAAAGCTGAATGTCGTCCTTTATGTTGATATAACTTGAAGAGTGATGTACTCTCGCACTTCCTGTCGTTTTTTACATTTTTAGTCTTATGCTAATTGTAATAACTTATAATCAATTTTGATGTAAGTAAGCTTATATTAACTGAAAGCATCTCCCGTATTCACAGTACTGGTGACAGCACCACTATATTACTTAGGCCCAATCCCAATTGTACCCCTTACGTATCCCAATTCTCTTTAGCTTGAAAGAGTAGGGCTAACGGGAAGGGGTATCCAATCGAAACCAAGGAGTAAGAAAATTTCCCAGAATACACCAGCCACAACTGCAGCATAGCTGCACTTGGAAGGAGATCCATGAATTAGTATTTTTTGTCATTATTACGAATTTTTACAACAAACAAGTACGTTTTAATATATTCATAACCGCGTTCGTGTTCTACCCTCATGCTTAAAAAACAAAAAACAACAACAAAAAAAAAAACTAAATTTTGCTATCTATAACCCAAAATCATAATAACTCCTGTACAGCAGTCCCACAACATTCTGACACTCGATGACACTCGAATACCCTGTTAGAAAAGTCTAGTGGCTGAGAAAGAGCTTTTTACAGTGTCTGCTATAATGTTAATGTTGTTTTTGGTGTGTTTACATAGATGAATATGGCTACTGTGTAAATGCGCAGTATAGTTACGATCTTATTGCCACATTAGGTCATTATGATAACATAATATATGACTTCAGTGATTTCTTGAAGATAAATACCAAAAAATAGCACAACTGTAATAACTACAGCAGTCACGATCGTCTGATCTCAAATGAAGCATGAGGTCGCGATGACATATGAGCATGTGTGCAGGTGTTGTATTTGTGTCCCATTTGTTAGGGGTAAATTTTAAAGCCCTTCCCCTTCACACTTGGTTTTGAGGGCCAAGGGGAAGGGGTAGGGGTAGCAAAATAGCATTGGAATTGGGCCTTAGTCCTTAATTTTGCTTATACTTTTTGTACATTGAGCTTAGAAATTATAACGATATACTTAAACACGAAAAAAGAAAAGCCTGGGAGAAAAAAACAAACAAAAAAAAACCCTGTATCTCCTGAAGCAACCATGCCTAAAACTGTACAAAATACTATATATAAGGATTTTTGACCGTTCAATATTAGGCAGAACATTTCATTTTATTTAAATACTGTTGTTTTTCGTATTATGAAACATTTTACAATAATTTATAGTACTTGTCTTGGAGTTTGTATTGTGCATGTGTGCTCTTTATATACGGATTTACATCTAGGTTACTTCCCTGTCCTTACACTCTTTCAAATCAGTGTCGTAACACACACACGCACGCACGCACGCACGCACACACACACACACACACACAAACAGTAAACCTGATCAATAAAAAATGTGATGTTATTTCAATTCATTTTAACATTTATACTTAAAGCCCCAAGTTATTTCGTGTTTTGTTTGGTTGATGGAACAAGTGGTGCTACGTAGGAAACTTCCTCAACCTCAAAGTAGGGGAATGGCCAAACATGTTTGAGAAACACTGCTGCGATGGACAATCCACTGAAGAGCACCGACCCCAACTAAACAAGCCATGAATTGCCAAAACTGACAAGAAACCAAAAATCCACCAATTGATGGAAGTGGACAACAAACCTTGGGAAAAACCAGGCTCAGTTGGGGCAACCAGTTCAGGCCAAACAACCAACAGTGTAAACAAGAAATTGAGAACTATGAGCATCTCTCATTGAGAAGTTGAAGCAGGTCACCAGGTGGCATTCAGACTACCTGAAGGAATTTATACAGAGATATATTTCTCGCTGTTGTGTCATTGCAGGAATCAGTTTTGTACTCTTGATTTATCAATGACCATAACAATCTTCTGCTCTGGATACGGGTCAGATCCAAGATTAAGAAAACCTCAGGAAAAGGAAAGACAGCCAGACTAGCACAAGAGTAGATCCCATTTTAATTACAAAGGCTTTTGGCAAGTGTGCCAAAGGCCACTTTTTCTGCCTTAATGCTTGGTGGCATGGATTCAACAAGGTGCTGAAAACAGATTTTGGTCCATATTGACTTGAGAACAAGCAGTTGCTGCAGATTTGTTGGCTGAATATCAATTATGTGAATCTTCTGTTTCAGCACATCCCAGAGGTGCTGTTGAATTGAAATATGATGCCTATGGAGGTAGTAAACTCATTGTCATTTTCAAGAAAAATAATACTGAGATCTGAGCTTTGTTGCATGTTAAACTACTAGAAGTGGCCATCTCAAGATAAGTTCGCTGTGGTCATAAAGAAATGAAGATGAACAACACTCAAGAACACTGTGGTGTTAAATGATGCTTAATAAGTATCAAAAATCCTGTGAAATTAAAATAAAGTTTTTTAGAAGTTAGTAAGAGTATTGTAAGGATATTTATAAGCTAGTGTGGTCCAAAACAGTGACGAAATTCACATTTAAATGATATAAATCTGATATAAACATACAAAGCTTTTCAAGAGTTCACACTTAGCTGATGATTGATATTAAAGCTTGTTTGGCATTGCTGTCACGGGAGAGAGCCCTGAGCTTATGAGATTCTCAGAAGGGCGAGAAGGGAGTTTGAGCTCCGGTAGATCTCGATGAACTCCTCCGACTTATTTCTGGCTAATGCCAGATATAGGATGGCTAAGGAAAGATGTACACTTGCTAAGAGCTTGGCTATGGTATCAATTTGGAATGTTTAATTTACTTAGGTTGCGTGTTTTTGGACTGTGGGAGGAAACCGGAGAATACCCACGCGAGCATGGGGAGAACGAGCAAACTCCACACAGAAATGCAAACTGGTTTAGTAGGGACTTTAACCAGAGACATTCTTGCTGTGAGGCAACAGTGCTAATCACAGGGCCACCGTGCCACCCATCTGGAAAGGAGGGGGAGTAGGGGTGGGTAGGGGGGATTCTTCAAGACGAAGAGAGTGAGAAAAGAAAACTCTGGTTATTTATAGTGAGTTAGGAATCATCTCATTGGTGAATCAATTGTAAGCTGATGCTGGACCAGCTGTGATCAATCATGAGCATGTGATCCTCTCGAAATTAGTTTATAAATAAACTTCACGTAGTTTGTCACTTCCATCTAAAAAGGGTGACCGATTTCTTTTTTCTTGTCACCTCATACTCAACCAACCTTCTGACCAATCAAATGCTTGCTAGTGTCTGACTTGCCCTGCCCCCTTCAAGACACTTCTCATTTGCTTTTCATTTGATGAGCTTGAGCTAACCCACTCTCACTGGCATAGATGTAATAAAACAAAACACTACTGGCTGTTTTTAAAGGGGGAGGAGCTACTCAATGCCCTGCCTTCTCTTCGTGTTTTGGTTGAGATTATGTCAAACATTGAATACAGAGATGCACATTTCAAAGCACGTCACAGGACCTTTAAGTAGCCCAAAGAGTGCCATGAAAATATTGCCTACACCAGGGATTCTCAAACTCGGTCCTTGAGGGCCGGTGTTCTGCAGATTTTAATTCCAACCTGCCTCAACACACCTGCAAGGATGTTTCTAGAAAGTCTAGTTAGAGCTTAATTAGACAGCCCAGGTATGTCTGATTGGGGTTAGAAGTACACTTTGCAGGACACCAGCCTTGAGGCCCGAGTTTGAGAACCCCCGGCCTACACCGTTGATAGACAAGATGAATCTAGAGCTGCATGATTAATCGAAAAAAGATCACGATCTCGATTTGAGCCCCTGAACGATCTTAATCCAGCATTTCTACGATTATGCCAATCATATTTTCAAGTTCAGGAGATAAACAAGGGCAGTCTTCACATTGTTTTACATACATTGCTTACCGACATGGACACCTCCAAATGGTGTTGAAAGAGTCAAATACTGTATTTATAAGGTATAATTCACCCAAAAATGTCATTTCTGTCTTCATGTAATAATGTATTCACATCCACGAAAACACACGTGACATGAGCTGCTGACCGTGAGCTGTTACCACAGAGAGGGCAGGCGCACGCCCTACTTAATGATAGACGCGCGCGTCTACTTTAGTGAACAGAACCTGCGTAGGCTGTGAATAACAGGTAATAAAGTTGTAAATAACATTCAGTTTGTGGTACAGAGTGATCGTTTGGGAGCCGCATGGGAAGTGTGAACAGCACTTAGCAGTAAAAATGAAACCGAAAGCGTGCACATCATTTAAATAATCATATTGCATTTTAGAGTTATGATTGCGACAAGCATTTGATATGTTTTTTTTATAGCAAACAGAGTGTTGTGCATGAGAATAAATGTTTAACAGTGTCAGTATAACTACTCTAGCCTATATAATGTTGAATATAATGCAAGAGGGAATCTGATAATGACCAGTAGATTTACCAGTAGAAAAAGATTGTCTAATAATGTTGTCAATGACAGATTGCAAGCACGTCTCAAACATAAAAATTCAACATCAGACCAACAAGTAGACCTACACAAAATATTATTGTTGTTTTACCATATTCAATTCAATTAAATTCAATTCAATTCACCTTTATTTGTATAGCGCTTATACAATGTAGATTGTGTCAAAGCAGCTTCACATAAAAGGTCATAGTAAATTGGAACAGTGTAGTTCAGTTTGTACTGTTTAAGTTCAGTTCAGTTTAGCTCAGTTCAGTTTGGTTTAATAATCACTACTGAGATTCCAAACACTGAAGAGCAAATCCAACGATGCGGAGCTCTACAGATCCCGAACCATGCAAGCCAGTGGCGACAACGGAGAGGGAAAAAAAACTTCACTAATTGGCGAAAGTGAAGAAAAAAAACCTTGAGAGAACCAGACTCAGTTGGGCACGACCATTTTAATTTCTCCGCTGGCCAAACGTCTTGTGCAAAGCTGCATATGTTTGAGAAATAACAATAATATTAGCCTACTGATATTAACCTTTATTTTACATCTACAGAATCGTGACAAAATCGCGATCTTGATTTTAGGCAAAAAAAAAAAAAAAGATTCTCATTTTAACCAGAATCGTGCAGCTCTAGCTGGATTCTTGCTGTCCTGTTGATCTCGCCAAATTCTGATCCTATCGTGTGAATGTTCCAGCAGAAATGGAGACTAATCAGACCAGGTTACCTTTTCCAGTCTTTTATTTTGCAGTTCTGTGAATTGTAGCCTCGGTTTGCTGTTTTTAGCTGACAGGAGTGTCACCGGTGTTTTTTCCTTCTTTTTTCTGCTGCGGCTGGAGCTCGTCTGCTTCAAGGTTTGAAATGTTGTGTGCTCAGTGATGCTCCTTATGCAGACCTCCACTGGTTATTTGAGTTACTGTTGCCTTTCTATCAGCCGAAAAAGCGTGGTCATTCTCCTCTGACCTCTTGCAACAAAGAGGCATTTTCACTCACAGAAGTGCCACTCACCTGTTTTTTTTCTCTCTGTAACTCTCTGTAAAGCATGGAGATGGTTGTGTGTGAAAATCGCATTAGATCAGAACATTCATTTTCATTCGGCTTAGTCCCTTATTTATAAGGGGTAACCACAAGTGCCAACTATTATGCTATATGTTTTACGCAGCGGATACCGTTCCAGTCGCAACCCAGTGCTGGGAAACACCCATACACTCTCACCTTCACACACACACTTATACACTACGACCAATTTAGTTCATTCAATTCACCAATAGCGCATGTCTTTGGACTGTAGGGAAATCGGAGCACTCAAAGGAAACACATGCAAACATGGGGAGAACATGCAAAATCCACACAGAAATGCCAACTGGCCCTGCTGTGAGGCGACAGTGCTAACCACTGAGCCACCATGCCACCTAGATAAGATCAGTATCTGCAAAAATAATCAGACCAGTCTTCCACCAACAACCATGCCACATTCAAAGTCACTTAAATCACTTTTTTCCAATTCAAATGGTCACGTTCTGGTTTTCGAATCTTGATGCAGGCTTAAAACAGCCCCTAAAAACATTTCCTTCTTCTGATATTTGATTATTAAATGAAAGACAGCACATCTTTTGAGATCTTTTCCTCCATTCAAAGTTGAATCAACCAACCTGACCCAAGACCCCCCCAAGGGCACGATATAATCACACCAGCCAAAAGCATAAGAGGCCATGGGAGAGATGTTATTGATGTGCACTGAACACTAGAAATCCAGTCCACGCTTTAATCTTTCACCTGTAATGACTGACCTGTGTAACTTCCGGAGCCAGATCCTGGGAATCGATCCAATACCCAAGCCTGATTTTTCACTGACGGTGGACCTGAGGGGGAAAAACACGTGTGCATGTCATATTGAGGAACCTTGGAGCGGTGTACGGTACGTGAATTGCTTTATAAATGTGCCGGAATACTAGAAGCATGTTGTGTATAGGCTAAAATAGTTTGCTGAGGCTGTGGATTGAAGATAATAAACTTGTTCAAACTACTTATTTAAAATGAGTTAAAACAACAGATTTTTTTGTGTGTGGGACAACTCCACTGTTTTATGTTTAATCCACTTAAATTTGTAAAACAAATAATATTAGTAAGTTAACTTCATTTGTTTTGGGACAACATGAAGGAATTGTGTGAAACCTAGCATTTTATAGTGTTGTAAATAATGTTCAGGTTCATGCACAGACCAATCGGTTCGCTTCTTAAGACCTCAATGTATCATCAGGAGGCATGTATTAATTTTGTGATGCCTAGATATGTTTTTTTTTTACTATCAAAGTGCTGGTCATCATTTACTTCCATTTTATGAATCACTGAGGGCCATATTGTTATCCAAAATCGTACTCAATATAACACAAATAAAATCATGTTCATCCAAAATCTCTTAATATTTGACAGAAAAAAATCACATATTGTTGCAAATAATGTTCAGGTTCATGCACAGACGGATCATTTTGCTTCTTAAGACCTCAATGTAGTATCATTAAGACCCATGCATTCATTTTGTGTTGCCTGGATGTTTACTTTTGTGTTTTTTGGACTCTTAAAGTGGTAGTGGCCATTGGCTTGGATTTTATGAATCACTGAGGGCCACAATTTCATACAAAATTTTTCCTATTATTCGACTTAAAAAAAATCATGTTTAATATTTTAATCATTTAATATTTGACTGAAAAAAAAAAATCACATAATGTAGTAAATAGTGTTTAGATTCATGCACAGACCAATCTTTTGTTCTTAAGACCCTAATGTATCATTAGGATTCATGTATTCAATTTGTGTTGCCTGGAAATGTTTTTTTTTTTACTCTCAAATTGCTGATAGTCATTTACTTCATTTTTATGAATCACCAAGGGCCACAATTACAGCGGGGAAAATAAGTATTGAACACGTCACCATTTTTCTCAGAAAACATATTTCTAAAGGTGCCGTTGATTGAAATGTTCACCAGATGTTGATAGCAACCAAAGAAATCCATATATGCAAGGAAAACAAAACTAATTATTTGACAAATTAAGTTATGTGTAATAGAGTGAAATGACAGAGGGGAAAAAGTATTGAACACACGAAGAAAGGAAGGTATAGAAAGCCCAGACAGCAGCTGAAATCTCTCAGTAGTTCTTCAGCAATCCTCTGCTCTTTGCCAGTGTAAATAAACATCTACATTAGCAGGATGATGACATTTCAGCAAGACAATGATCCAAAACACAGGCAAGGAAACTCTTAAATAGTTTGAGAGCAAGAAAATCAAGCTGTAAAATAGCCTAGCCAATCACCTCACCTGAATCCAACAGTTTGGATAGACGAGACCCACAGAATCACCAAAATGTTTACACTCTGTTGAAGTCTGTGAAAAAATAACACCAGAGCAATGCATGTGACTTCATTCTCCATATGAGGCGTCTTTAAGCTGCCATCACCAAAAAAAGCCTTTTATAAAAAGTATTAAATTCAATTCAGTAGTTCAGTACTTTCTGCTTGTGTCGTTCCATTGTTATTAAACATAACTAATTTTTCAGATTTGTTTTGCTTTATTTTTATGTTTGTATTGTTTGGGTTTTACCAAAAATCTGGTTCAATTCCATCTTAACAGCTGCTTTAAAAATACTATCAGGAAAAAAGATGACGTGTTCAATACTTATTTTCCCCACCGTACATCAAAAATGTTTCTTAATATTCCACTGAAAAAAAAAAATCAATCATGTCTATCCAAAATCTTTCTTAATATTTGATTGAAAAAAATTCTTGTTCATCATTGCTTTGGGCGTGGACCAGACCATAGATCAATTGGTACCAGGCCATACAATAAATCATAATTTATTTCTGTTGTATTAATTATCTAAGTCTAAAAGACCTTTTATTTTGAAAAATCTTTTATTTTGAAAATTGACCGTATTCTCTCGGTTACATTTCAGTCACTTGAACGCCAAAAGTTAACCGACAAGCTAGCCAAACTTTGTGGGAAAGTTTCTTTGCGAAGGGACAAATGCCCAGTGAAGGACCCATGAACTGCCAAGGAATGGATCCACAACCCATTTGTCAACAAATCAGGTGAATCCAGCATGTCTGTGCAAAAAAGAGAGATCGCAATTGATGGCGGCCGCTGGTATCTCGCACCTTTTCTGCATGCAAGTTTGTTATTTCCAATGATGGTGCAAGAGGCATGACCCATTCGCATTTTCCAGGCACACCCAACATCTTCAACATGAAAACAATGAAAACATCTTCAGAATGCCACGAGAGCCCCGCGAGCCACGTGACAAGAACTAAACGATCAGCTTTATATTTTGTAAGGAATATATGATAGACGAATTATCTCAGACAAACACTGCAGTGCTTTTTAATTTTCTCCATTAATCTTGTATCAGAGTTACAGCAATATTTTGTCAGCTTGTCATCCTGCTGACAAAATATCCTTGTCAACCAGAAAATGGTTGATGCTGGCCTGGCACCCCCTTGGGCTGTGGTAAAATTGTCAAGCATTGACTAGTCTGCGGCAATAAAAAGGTTGGGGACCACTGGCCAGAGATGGTAAGTAATGAAGTACAAATAGTTTGTTACTGTACTCAAGTATATTTTTCTGGTAGCAGTACTTTACTCCACTGATTATTTTTCGGACATCTTACTTTTACTCTTTATAAATAACAGGGAATAATTCATCATGGAACACATTAAATAAGTGCAATTAAGCATATAAAATTAAGTGCAATTTACCATGATCTTCAGATTCTAAAAGTTTTCACTCCTTAGCTCTTAATGCCTCACATTTCCTTCTGGAGAATCAGTGAGGGTTTAAACCTTTTTTAACAGTAGTGTTTGAGTCTCTCAATCATCCTCAATGTGAAAAGATGGATCTCACAATCATACAGTCACAGCTGGAAAGGGTTCAAATCTACAGAGGATGCTGGAAAACTGAAAAATCTGCAGGAAATTGAGGATTTTTCTGAAAAACAGCAGTCAGTTTAACTGTTCAGAATAAACGAGACTCATAAACAATCATCACAAAGCAGAAAAACACTCATAGATCATCAGGAAACCACACACAGTATTGAAAACCATGGGTATGTAAACTTTTGCAAAGTGTTAATTTAATAATTTTAGCCATATTTGTGTGTAGTGAAGAATATGGAAACATATTTTATGTAAAATATCTTACTCGGGACAATACTAAATAAAAATTAGCATGCATTTTGTATGATCTCTCTTATTTTGTTCAAATTATTAACATTTTAACACTCATACTCTTCAAGGGGTAGGTAAACTTTCGAGCATAATTGTACATGATGTACAGTGTAGTTACCACCATCAAACTAAAACAGGAAGTAATAATTAATACTTTTAACTTAAGTACATATTTCTGACCGTACTTCTTTACTTTCACTTGAATACAAAGTACTTTTACCAGAGTCATTTTAAACATAAGTATCTGTACTTCTACTTGAGTAAAGGATGTGTGTACTTTTGCCATCTCTGCCACTGGCGTAGAGTAAATGAAAACCAATTTTTCATTTGTTGAGGGGAAACTTTACCTATAGGTAATCATTATAAGGAATCAAGATCCCATTCTTATTTTACTTCAAGAAAAAAAAGCTGCTCCTGAGACGAAGTTGATATTTAATTGAGCTCTCAAGCAACATCCCAGTTAATTATCTAACATCTAACGCAGCAACTTCTGTGTAAATCTCCTCTGGGGAATAAAGTTACACTCGGCTCCTTCTTGTGCCTTTTATCATATTTCAATCCATTATGTGTAATTCCGCAAATTTCCCCGTCAGTCAGTGCAGAAAATGAGCAGAAAGCATGGAGGAGTGCAGGCAAGCTGCGCATTAATGCCATAACAATTTCAACACCGCCATCTTTCACCATTCCACAAAATAGCCTTTTCACATCACATCTGAACTCTTTGTAAAAGTCGAGTGTTCTAACTTATACGGATTCAGCAGTTCCTCCAAATGCCAGTCGTATTTTTTTGGTTGCAATTTCATATTTGAGGAAATGGCAAGGCTCATGGCAGGTATACACTAAAGGGAAAAAAATCATCCCGTCTTTTATTTCTTTCAGGACTTTTAGCATCTCTCTCTCTCGCACACACACACACACACACACACACACACACACACACACACACACACACACACACACACACACACACACACACACACACACGTTATCAAGCTTCAGGGCTTGACATTACATTTTTACTCATCAACCACTTCGGTTAGATTTCCAGCGTTGCTAGCCAGTCATCATTTTCACTAGCCACAATTTGTATGTTAGGAGACAGAGATTTATATTATTATATTTAGTCATTTAGCAGACATGTGACTTAATGTAAATGATTAGCCTGCAGCTAGCTCTCTGCAACTCTCATATGGTCGTCCACTGAAGCTAAGCAGGGCTGCGCCAGGTCAGTACCTGAATAGGAGACCACATGGAAAAGCTAGGTTCTGGGGAAGTGGTGTTAGTGGTGTTAGAAGGGGCGCCCAACCTGCGCTCTGTGTTCTAATGCCCCAGTATAGTGATGGGGACTCTATACTGCTCAGTGAGCGCCATCTTTCAGATGAGACATTAAACCGAGGTCCTGACTCTCTGTGGTCATTAAAAATCCCAGGATGTGTTTCGAAAAAGAGTAGTGGTTTAATCCCCTATGTGATTACCCCCTATGTGTAAAGCGCTTTGAGTGCCCAGAAAAGCGCTACATAAATGTAAGGAATTATTATAATTATTATTATTGTTATTAACCCTTGTGCACTGTTCAAATTTACTACCCTTTTGTTGATCAGGATGAAAACATACACTGAATTTTACTGCTGTAAAAATGCATCAGACAAATATTTTTTTCACTTTTTTTTCTGATCAAAACTACTAAATGTTTTTTTAAATTACAGGATTTTAACTCTTTAAATGCCAATTTCACAAATAATGTCACTGATTTGGTGACAAAACAAAACATAAAATAATATATTTTCAATATTAAAAGTAATCGTGGACTGGATGTTTAAAAATCTTTTATCACAGTCTTGGACATGTGAATGATGTCCTAGATTTGAATTTTTTCTCCCTAATTTACTGTTGGTGTCTGTTTTTACCCCATTGACTTTCATTATAACCACATTTGATGGTGCATAAATACACAGTCTTTGTTTTTGTTTACTTCATGTAGTTCTGAGACCTGAGATGCATATTTTGATTTTCTCAGACACATCAAGATAAGTGCATAAAGGTCACACATACACACACTTTAATTTGCTGTTATACTCCATATAAAATCCAGAAACTAAGCTTTTTTGCACAGGCCTATCACAAAATGAAGTATTTACAATATAAAAAGTAACTGTGGGCTGGATTTTTAAAATCTTAGACATGGGAATGAATAGTAACAACATTGGCCTTGATGCATTGTTAGATGTCCCTAATTTATTGTTGGTGGCTGTTTTTGCCCCATTGACTTCCATTGAAATCACATTTAATGGTGCATAAATTCACAGGTTTGTTTTTGTTTACGCCATGTAGTTCTGAGAGCTGATATTTTGTATAAATATACAGTTTACATACTGTATATTAGTTAAGGCAACTTAATAAAAATTGAAAACAAGTTCTTCAGTTTTTTGAAGAAAAAAAAAAGAAACTCCTACTACGTAAGCCAATGGCTACCAGTTTCCAACATTCTTCAAAATATCTTCTTTTGTGTTCAACTGTTGAAAGAAACTCTAAATCTCTTTAAATCCCATTCTCTGCATCCGCCAATAGAGGTACACCAGTTCTGAGTCTGAGTTGAAATCCTGAATTAACAGTTAACAGTCACAGACCCCATCCCTACTTCTCTGATTGGGTTTCAGGTCTCGAGGGTCTCGTGTCCCACACCAAACCCTTCCCATCATCCCCTCCAATCACTTACTGCACACAAGAGCCCAGTCAAACAACCTCCCAATGGGGAAACAACTAGCCTGTCTGGTTAAGAGTCCCCGAGTGACTATAGCTTCTGTGACAGGACAAGTTTGACCATAATAAACACAGCTAAAGCCGGACAGACACGATATATGAGCGCATGGGGTGGGTTAAGTGATGATGTGTCTTCTGCTCGAGTTAATTCATCCAACCCACTGCACCTGTGGATGTAGGTTACGCTGAGAGGTCATTTCTTATTTATATTGATGCACATGCTGCTATTGTTGTTTAATCACATGTTTAATCATGTATAATGTATTATGTTGGTGTGAGTGTGAAAAAAAATACATGGTCTGGTTTTGTAGTTACGACGCCAAGAGTGCAGCTGCTAGTCTGCTAATTTAGTTTTAGTTGTTTTGTTTTATTTTATTACAAGAAATACTTTGCTAATATAGTCGTAATTATCTATAATTAGTCTTAAATCTTAAGTGAGTCCTAAATAAGCCATCTAAATAGTCTTAATTATAAATAATTCAGCTGCTTAATCATATTCATTGCTCTTTTATTTATTTATTTTTAATCTGACATGTTTATGTTTCGTAGTTAACTCATAAAGAGTTTCGATTTCCAATCCCTCGCTAGCAGTCAGCCATTAAACCTTCATTAATTATCTCAAATAAGCATTGAATTTTACTAAACCAGACAAGGAAGTATAACTAATAACATGTGTTAGCATTTTAGCTCGTCTCAGTGGGCCATATGTTATCTATCCAACATTCAAACCGATATGCTTACAGGAAAACAGCCTCTGGGGTCAAAAAAAAAGCTACACATCAGGATATTGGCAAATTTAATTTCAAAAACATTAGAAAAAAAGATACTATTTGGCTACAGTAGGTAACAAGGATGGGGAAAAAGTGTTTGACATGAGGAACAAAATGTTAGCTAGTCTCAGTGGGCCATTTGCTAACTATTCAACATTTAAACCGACACCCTACTGAAAAAAACAGCTTAAACCCGCCTAGGTTGGCTGGTTTTAGCTGACCAACCAGCCTGGTTTTAGAGGGGTTTGGGCCATTTGCCAGCCAAAACCAGCTATGTCCAGCTTAAACCAGGCTGGTCAGCCTGGAAATGGCCAAAACCCCTCTAAAACCAGACTGGTCAACCAGCTAAAACCAGCCAACCAGCCTAGGCTGGTTTAAGCTGGATTTTTTAGCAAGGAATGCTAACACAAAAACAGCCTTTGTGGTCCCTGTGGGAATTTTACATCTGATATTAAAGCTACACATCATAACGGCTTATTCAATTTCAAAAACATAAAATAAGAAAACACAGATACAATTCATCTCTAGGTAACAAGGCACGATGAGCAAAAAGTGTTTGACACAAGGAACAAAATGTGTTTTAGCTCATATCGTGGGCCATGCTAACTATCCAACATTGAAGTTGGACATGAATACAACCATACAACATGAATACAACCTCTGTGGTCTCTATGGGAAGTTTAAGTCTGATATGAAAGCGACACATCAGGCTAACGGCTATTTCAATTTCAAAAACATAACATAAGAAAAAAAAAACATCCCATTTACATCTAGGTAACAAGACGCAATTGGAAAAAGTGTTTGAAATGAGAAACAAAATGTGTTAGCATTTTAGCTTGTCTCAGTGGGCCATGCTAACTATCCAACATTTAAACTGACATGTTAACATGAAAACAGCCTCTGTGCTGTCTGTGGAAGTTTAAGTCTGATATGAAAGCTACACATCAGGCTAACGGCTAATTAAGTTTCAAAAACATAAAATAAGACGAAAAAAAAAAAAACAGATACCTTATGCCAATGAGAAAAAAAGTGTTTGACATGAGGAACAAAACGTGTTAGCATTTTATCTAGTCTCAGTGGGCCATGCAACTCTGCAACATTTAAACCAACATGCTAACACGAAAACAGGCTCTTTAGGAAGTTTATGTCTGATATGAAAGCTGCACATCAAACATAACATAGGAAAAACAGATGCTATTTATGTCTAGGTAACAAGAAAAAGTGTTTGACACAAGGCTAGCAGGTGAGTTATTGCTACATGGTAAGTATTTGAGAATCAATAGCTTAAGTTAGCAGGCTAATAATGCATGCTAATGAGTATTGTCTTTCTCTAAAGGACTGCCTTTAACAGATCCACTGCTAATTGCTAACACAATCAGGACTGTTTTTTTATGCGCTGCTTTCGTGGGTAGCATAAATGGAGATGTTCGTCATTACATTCTGGCTGTGATTATCTATTGTCTTTACAATGAAAGTACTAAAGTACAGAGTGTTTTTCTTAGCATTTTTCATTCAAACCACTCCCAAGTCTGAAAATTAGAAACATTTTATGGCATCAGGTAATTCAGATAGAAGCAACAATCACAAATAATAAGATCATGTAGGTACAGCATGAGATTTTATCAAGGGCAAAGCTATTTAGCACAAAGAGATTCAAGATTTCTGAATAATGACCAATTTTGCTGGCCTAGATCTACAAAGGTCTTTGTTGGAACGCTAAATTGAGAGAATAATAGTCCAATTTTTGCTAAAATGACATGAATAAAGTAATTATGCGATCTTAATTTAGAAAGAACATTTCAAAAATAGCTAGCATGTACCATCTCTCTATCTAAGGTCAACGCTTTTATTGTTTCCATTCAAACAGCAGCTATTTTAGACTGCAACGGCACACTAACAAGAGACCCTTGAACTAGTTTAAGTGTTTGTAGTCACTGGAACATGAAGGCTTTGTCTTATTAGTCATGGGTTCAGGGATATGAAGTGGCTACTTTATTGTAGCTTGCATATTTACTAAAATAGACAACCAACTGTATATGCTTTTTAACACCATGCTAGACATACAGTATTTACATGGCCATCAAAAGTCAGGATTGCAATACATGTAAACACGACAAAAACATGATACTATAAGTACAGAGTAAAAACATGTCCAAAGGTCAACATGTAAACATCAAGTTTAATTGGGTACAACTGTATTACTTTTAATACAACTGTGTTTCTTTTAATTATGAACTGCTTTTCGTCTCTTGAATTTACAGCAAAGATTAATATATTTGGAGTATTGAATACTAGGACTGTGCATGGATTTTAGTCCAACAAAAATATTAGTAGAATATTATCCTTTTGATAATGTTTTCTTGCAAAATCTTCAAAAATGCTAAGAAAACCCTTTTTTATGTTTAGAATGTTACTGTTATGTAAACGTACCTACAATTGTGCTTGCTTGTGTGTGTTGTTTTAACACACTCGCCTGATGATTTGTATTAATTTTGCATTTTGGTGAATTTATTCAATTTCATATGTATGTATAGCTATATATTAAATGAAATTGTACCGTTGAATTAAAGGTACAAACAAATATCTTGTCAAATATAGTAATAGAGTGTCTGCAGATTTGCACTTGCACTTTCAGGCTTGCACTCTCAGGCAACCGCACTTCTTCTGCAAGTGGCGTCATTTACAATCGACACCTGTGCCCTCTAGTCCTTCAATTATTTAACTTAAAGGTGTCCCTGAGGGGGGGGGGGGGGGGGGGGGGGGGGGGGGGGGGGGGGGATCCCTGAGGTAAAGGATTTCATCAAGAGCATTGCAACAAACTTCTTATCTGTCATCCTTACCTAAGTGCCTTTTTTCTAAGCGTTTCAAAGTAGTTTCTGGCGATGGGCGCCGCAGTTGCTATAGTTATGTAAACAAAACGTAACGAACCATGAATGCTTACCTTAAAATAGCTCTGCAGTACACATCATCTGTTCCACCTTCTTTCCGTTAAGCGAGTCGAGACGCTCCCTTATCGAGTTGATCTCGACATTATGTTTGGAAGACCTATAAAACTGGGTTGGGATCATGTAGAGACTTTTGAAGCTGCACTGAAATGGCGATTTCATATGGATGCACTCCTGCGCAGATTTGCTACCAACACGTATATATTCGTTTATTTATTAAATGGTTTTATTTAATTATTTATCTACAGTCCTGTGAGTCTTTTATCTAAAACATTTTTGGGGGGTGAGAATGTTTGCATTTTGAGTGTCATTTGTTCATTTAAGGGTGCTGATTAGGTTCCCTTAAATGTTTTAAGAGTAAATGGTTACTAAGGGGAAATACTTAATGGCAGCCTTAAGTTGATTTTTTCCCCCCAGACCATCTTTTACTAAGGGTACCCTTAACCTTAAACTGAGGGATTTTTTGGTTAAGGACTTTCATGCAACCAAGCCCCGCACTCTCCTGCTACAACACTTGCATCGACATCTGCATTCTTGTTTGCAATCATCCTGGGACCTGATGATTAAAGAATAGTTTCCCCAAGTAGTTCAAGAATCATTGCTGTAAGTCCATAATGTGTATCCGTTAGTTACAACTCCTTGAAATGTTTAAAAACTGAAATTCAAGTTTGCATTAGCCTGATGTTTTTTTATTCATATATGTGGATGAATACTTTGTGTGTCTATTTAGACCTGATAATTCATATAAATAAATAATAAGCTTTGCTGGTATAAATGTTAATAGTAGCCTGCTTTGGTAAATTTACATTAAAGCATTATAGTCATATTATGAATACACAAGCCACTTTTTGGGGTTGTCAATTATTTGACAACGTCGTCACTGGCAACGCAATCAAACTGGACACTTACTTGTGTCAATTGCAAGTGACTTGACAGGAGAGTGCAGGTGTCGATAGTAAATGACATCACTTGCATAGGAAGCGTGAGTGTCTGAGAGTACAAGCCCGAAAGTGCAAGTGCAACTCTGCAGCCAGAACCTTCTCAAATATAGTCAATATGCAGCATTGTCAGCTTTCGCTAACCACTAACCTAGCATGCTTAATACAGGGTTTTGGATTTTATCTAATTTTGCAGATGTGTAAATGACAATTTTTGAAAAAAAAAAAGAAATAAATCTCCACTTTTAGTATATAATTGTTGTGTAAACAGACCTTAAATTTCTGCTTATTATTTTTTATTTTTTTTTTTTAAATTTCTGCTGTTATTCCTATAAATGTTATGTTTTTTGCAAATTTTTCGTTTTTTATTAGTTTTAAACGAACCAGTTAATATTTAAACGTAGACCACATTGTGCAAATTCATATGAAATCACTTTATTTACATTTTCTCATGGAATTTGTTTGCTTAATACAGATTCTTTCACTACGATTGTTTTAACATTGTTGTTGTCTCACAACATTTTTAGTAAATTGATGTCATGTTGTTATGATCACCAGCAGTGTTGCCCTTGCAGGCTGCTGGAAAACGCTGCGGCTGTTTCTCAATTCCATAAACGCAGAGAATGGACTTGCGTTCTTGTGGTCTCAAGACGGCTCTTGCCAGGTTACCTAGGAAGAACGAACTCGGGGGATTAAAATTAAGATGCTGCGTTCTTCCTGATGGTCACATGACCTTCACGCATTTTTAACTGAAAATTATGTAAATATTGCAGCATTCATACAACAATTTATTGTTTTTCCCCTTTTTACAATATATACTATCCATAAACACTTTACAAATATATGTAGCACAATACAAATAAAACATATTTTAATACAAATTTCAATGAATATTGCCTTTATTAGGATTAAAAAAATACCTTTATTAAGATTCATGGTAATGTACTTTCACAGTTTCATTTAGGGAAACTCCTGAGATAAATAAGTTATCTCTCTGAACTTTAATAATAAATCTATATAAAATGCTGTGCTTCCCGACTCCAGTCGCAATGACTTCTGGGACTTCTAGAGCATCCTCGATATCAAAAATACATCTGGGAACTTTCATGCGACCTTGCGAATCTTGAGTTTTGGGACTTAACTTTGGGGGTTGATGATGAGGTTACACAAGAACACGAAGAAACAAGAATGCTTAAGAGCGCACATTGAGAAACAGCCTCCCTGTCATTTTACTGAACTACAAATCCCATCATGTCCTTCAGTCACACACCTGTTTCGGCTCATCTCCTGATTACACAGACACAGCTGGACTATATACAAACCACTCACAAACCCATATATGCTGAGTCTTGTTTCCACTGTAGTGAGCATTGCCCTTGTTTGTTTATACTGTTTATGTTTGTTTTGCCGCCTGCCATTCACCCATTATACTGACTACACTTGTCTTCATGCTACCTTTGTTCATGTTTAAACCTTACCTGCCTGACCATTCTTAAATAAATCTCCTCATCTTTGTTGCCACCCCAATCATTACACATGCAAAGTACCCTAAAATATTTCCTTTCTTCTGTTCATATAAACACTCTCCTGTACTTTTAAAGGAGAAAAGTAGGCAAGCTGAATTCATACCATCACATATACACAAAGTTAAAATGATCTAGTTATGTTAATGAGTATGCCATGTTATTGGAATTCAATAAAAAAAGCGGCTTCTTGTTAACAGAAGGGGTTCGTTTCCCAATAAACAGTTTGGGAAGCAACTGCGTTCAACAAAATGTAGCTGGCAAACAATGCCTTTGGGAAATACCGTCCCATGGTTGATAAATCTACATAATTTTAATAGAACAAATAAACCGATATGCCATTTCACTATAATCTGGAATGATACAGCATTAATCAAACGCCACGACCTAATGAGATTCTCAAAAGGCTATGACCCCTTCTGATGTCTGAGAAACATCCTTCAACACAGGTGACAGTGAATCCAATTTTATTGAATCAGCTCATTAATCGGAGTTTTATGCATGTATTCACTGAGTTAGGCAGAGTCTTTACTACAGCTCATAATTATCTTGAACACTGCTCCGGGTCACACAGCAAAACCGGCCATCAATTACCATAAATTATCTCCAGGGCTGCATGCATCAGGTAGCTGTATTGTAAGTAAGGTTGTGAGGTGAAGATAAAAAAGAGAGGGAGACGGAAAGATGAGAAAGCGCTTGGCCCCATGAGTGGTATTAGCGGGCGCAGATCTGAACGTTATTCGCCATGAACATTATGTTGCTAATGAGGTGAGAGAATATGACACTTACTCAGCCAAAATGCTGAAAACGGAAGATCTAACGGATTACACTCGCTTTACATGAGAGAAAACGAAGGGCACACTATATTACTCTTTTCTTGGAAACAAAGATAAGTTCAGACTAATATGATACTTTGAGCATTAAAGTCACAAATCCCCAGTTTTTGTTGTGCAAACGAGGTAGTGCAAAGGCATTGGGATTATTGTCATTTTTATTGCTTTGATTGTCTGTGCATTGGGGACTTGTCAAAAATTCTTACTGCATGGTTCAAGATTGTTAATGTGGTGACAAATGTTTGTCAGACATTTTGTTTAAAACTTTTAGAACGTTTAGAATGACCCAAGATTTCTTGAACAAATGACCCATTATGACCAACTATGCTGCATTCTTTACAATAAAGTATGCCAATAAAAAAACATACCAAATGAATAGTACTAAACTTACAACAACGAGATCTGAATTCTGCTAAAATACAGTCCAACGAAGCCACCAGAGAATCTGTAAATAAAGACGTTGGCTGCATATTGTTTAGGAGTATTGAAGTAAACTATTCACCAAATGTAATAATTACTCATACACTATGTAAGGTCAGACATTGTGACTTATGAGTAAGCCCTTAGACCATTCAGTCAAGCAATTTGATCATCACTGGTTTATTCTGAAACGCTTGAAACTAATTTCAGAGCATTTTAGCGTAGATGCTGAAACTGAAGCAATAAGCATCAGGCCTTGTTTCTTGAAACCAGGAGAGTATGTTTATCTCCATAGCTCCAATTAGCTGGCCTCCATTCCACACACCCCCTAAAAATTCACTCCCATCTGGGTCACGGCACCATTTTTTTTTCTCTCCCCTTGTTCTCCACTTCCAGCACTTTTGTTTCCAGTATAGAAGGTGAAATCACTAACAGAGCACTAAAGCCACTATAATCAGCTGCTAGTGCACATCTAACCGCTAGTATGGTTCACTAGCACAGCTCTGAGGAGCTGAACTCCATAAACATTACCTAAATCCAGTCCACTGCACAAATATAACCAACTGTTTGTACTTGCACCTCAATCAGTGTGTTTCCAGGGTGGAAGGGGTGTGCTAACACAAACCTAAAAGGACTACAGTGTCAGTTTCTAGTGTGCCACTTGAGGCTAGGGGAGAGGTTTACCAGCATGGCTCTTCCTAGTTGTCCTTTGTCACATTCAACTCCTTAAAACCACAATCTGATGTGGGTCACGGCACCAATTTCTCTCCTCCTGTTCTACTCCCACTTCTAGTACTTCCCTTTCCAGTATGAGAGGTGAAATCACTAACAGAGCACTAAAGCCACTAGTGCACCTCTAGCCGCTAGTAAGGTTTACCAGCACAGCACTTCTGTTACTCTCACTCCCCTTTATCCTACCATCAGGGTCACGGCACAAATACAACCAATCCAGTTCTGCTTGCTCCAGACCAAGTGGATTTTGAACCGCTGTGTCCAGCATGAGAGGGTATTAAGAAGGGCACTAAGGACCACAACATTAGAGGTAAGGGAGTAAGTTTTACTTACAGAGCACCTACTAGCTGGCCATCCTTAAACATATTTATTATAGTTTATATTGTTCTTTATGACTTTATGCTTTAAAGTACACCACTTGTAAAACAAAGCAGTCACAGACAGGCATTATATTTGTTAGTTTTTAATGCTCATGCTAAAGTAGTTAGGTAAATATTTTATCAAAGTCATATTTTGCACTGCATTTGTGGAATGCACTTTTGCAGGTGACTGGAGATAAACACTGTCAGCTCTAAAAATATTTCCCGTTGAGAATGAAATGAGAGAGAAACAGCACTGAGGGCTGCCTGTTCAAAGGCCCCTTGTTCTTAAAGGCCAACTGACCAACAGAAATAAACTCCATCTAAGAGCGTCTGACCCGGGGCGCTCGGGCCTTGGATGAGAGCAGAGACGCGGGGAGGAAATGTCACAGCCCATCCTGGAGAGCAGCCCTTAGTGAAGTCATCTGCCCCGGTTTCTGTGTCAATCAGGATTTCAGCAAGGAATTTACAATCCTTAGTCCTGAGTGCAAAGATGGTATTTTAAAGTCATAAAATGTTGCATTTAAATAACTATGCATATTGCATAATGATGCATATTCTTAAATATGGATTATGTAATTTGGCTGTAGGTCGGTGGATTCCAGGGGGCAACTTACAGTTTTATTTTCACAGAAACTTCCCATTAGCTTATGAGGCATGGCATAGTTTTCAAAAAACTTGGAAGTGAAGCACTTTTCTAAGTATTATTGCTTATTTTTTAATGCACTGTAATTGACTACAGTGCCTGTGCAATTAAAATGTTCTTGTAGTTATAGTAACTATAGTTTTAATAACAATAGTAATACTCAATAGTCTGTAATGTAGCAATTAATGAATGATTTCATTAACGGAAGTTGATATTTTTAAGTTAAAGAGCCCCTATTGTGGCTTTTCAAAAATTACCTTCCGTGCAGTGTGCAACACAGCTCTAATTGAACGAAAACATCCAGCTGATGTTTAAATCAGAAAGTGTACCTTGTTTAAAAATATCGATTTTTAATAAAAGATTCGACTCAGAGTCGTTTAAATGATTTGTCATTGGATCTTTTGCCTTCCCTTCAAACGCTAGCCGAGTGCGGGTATGAGTGGGATTGATCATGACTCAAGAAGAGGGAACATTAATGAGTGAACGTTCTGGTGATTAATGCAATTATCTACCCTGCAAAGGGGAATTCGTCTGCCGTTTGCTAATGGAAGGATCAGAAAAGACTTTATCGGTACACAGTTCATGGATCAGCTTCTTCCGTACGATTAAAACGGTTGCCTCCTTGTTTTCTTTAGCTTGCAAAACATGTATTTATTTGTGTTTTGTTACTTGTAAACACTCCATGCGGCTTGTACTGTATTTGGTTAACTCCTCTATATTCTCATATCGCGTCAAAAACCACGACACACATGAAATGGAAAAGTGACACCTCTGCCATCTGTCATTGCTATGGCCACCATTAGCTGTTTTAACACACGCTTGGTGGTCAAGTTTCTAAATAGTTCAGCTTTTGCCACTGTGCAGATTAGTGCTGAATGTGTGTCATTGTCTTTACTTATGGTTAAGAATAGAGCAATATGTGTTAAACCCAACCCAGTTATACTCAACTTAAACTTAACACATATACTGTGCATGCACTCTGGCTCTCTCTGAACGCAGTCTACCAACCGCAATAGACTGGGTTATTCGACCAATTAGCGCAGATTAGCATCGCGGGGAGGGGTTTGGGAATAAATTAATCACTGAAAGAATCATACGGAAGATGTTAGGATTATTAAGTTAAAATAAATGCATATTATAAGACAATATAAGTGTTTTTTTGGTCTTGCATGCGTATCAGCCTGTGTTTGGAGGCCCCCAAAACCAAAATATGACCTTTTATATTGTATAATAGGGGCTCTTTAATGAAAGATGTGGAAATATCAAGAAAGCACCAAACATTTTGTCCTCGCAAAGCAGTTGTTTTCCATTCACTCTGTCCTTTGTACTTCAAACAGTGTGATTTATGTCCTACATCATTATTAAATGAACAGTGTCAATGTGGGGTCTGTTATCTGCGGCTAATCAGATTTAAACAATTAACAATTTAGCTGACATAACTGTACCCGCATGGTGTGTGTGTGTGACATTAAAAATTGATACATGCACTAATAGGAAAAGGTAATTTGTGGTAATTATTGTCATTCATGAAAATTACCAGCAGACTGATACTACGCTAATGACTTTATAAAATATTTAACAGTGCAAGTGACTAATTGGGCTGTAATTCTCGCGGACAACCAACAAGCCAGGGGTCAAATGGACAGCTGCATGACAGCAAAATAAATCAAACAACAGTCCGTTGACATCATACAAACATCCGCAGACTGAAAATTACCTCTGATTATCTGTGGGAGCGCGCGGTGTGCCTTCGGAGGGAAATACGAGTGCAGAAGCAATGAGTGGAAGGTGTTTTGCATGACTTTGAAGGTTATGCATAAATGACAAATGATATTTCAAACACACTATCAACAACACCAGCTGCTTTCCAAACGCAGCTCCAGGATGCGTTCCTGATTTGGCGAGGGAAAATACCTTAAAAGCATAACCCCCGAATCCTTGAAGCGACCGGGGATTTGTCATCGTAACGGCACTAAGCAGACGCTCATTTGATCGACATCTGCTGAGATTGATAAGAGGCGCTGATAAACCCACTACAAGGGGCCAAAAAAGTGGGGATCATTTAACAGATATCCATCTCAAACCCCGAGCCTTGTTTACAAGTTCTTCAAACGAGAACGCCTCCGAAACAGATTTCCTCACTCTCGCGCTTACTGACTTTTCCGAGATCTGAGCCGTAAACATCGCTAAGCTATTATTTCAAAGTGAACAATTACGCTGGAGTGTGTGGCGAAGCCTCTCGGCGACATCAAAGTGAGTGGGCCTGTCATGGCCGCATCCCTTATTTTGATAAGAGATGTGTATAATTCGCACCCTCGGATGGACACAACCTCCCGTTTGTGCCTCAGAAGATGCTGGAGACCGAGTCGGAATTGAAATTCCAGCCACACGAGCTGCTGGAGTAGTACATCATTAGGGCTTGGGAAGAAATAGAAGGCCTTTGTTTGATAAGTGCAATGAAGGGAGAAGTCTAAGGGTTGAGCTGCGTTTCCATCCACATGTTTCTAATGTGCATTTCGGGATGTGAATGGATGGAAGTGTTTTGAAATGGGCATAAAAAAACAACCAACGCGCTCAACTGAGGCGGACACATTTCTGACGCTCAACGAAAAAACACACCATCTCAAACATGGTTTATGTCAGTCTGAAAAGCAAAACATTTTAGTTGTAGAAGGGTCTTACGAGAATGTGTTCCCAAACATCAGTTAACTGAACCGAAGAATTTGTTATTGTTATTTGCCTATTAGTTATCAAGTGTTACTGATGAGCTACAGTGGTTTCCCTGATTATAGCAAGTTCTATTTATATTATTCTATTATTATTATAATTATTAATCTGTGGCTGGGGTTAAACAGTGTATTTGCTAATTATTTATTCATTTTTTAAAAGTTTGAAGTCTGAAAAGCAAAATTATTTTGGTTGTAGAACGGTCTAATGAGAGAATCTGTTCCCAAACATCAGCCAACTGGATCAAAAAGAGAATTTGTTATTGATATTTGCCCATATTAGTTATTCTTTGTTATTGAAAAGCTACAATGGTTTCCCTGGTTATAGCAAGTTCTGTTTAAATTAATCTAATAATATCATAATTAATAGTCTCTGCCTGGAGTTAAACAGAGTATTTGCTAATTATCTATTCATTCTTCAAAAGTTTGAAGTCTGAAAAGCAAAATCATTTTGGTTGTAGAAGGGTCTTATGAGAATCTGTTCCCAAACATCAGCCAACTGGATCAAAGAGAGTATTTGTTATTGTAATATGCCCATATTAGTTATTGAAGAGCTACAGTGGTTTTCCTGGTTATAGCAAGTCCTATTTATATCATGCTATTAATATTATAATCTGTATGTGGGATTAAACAGTGTATTTGCTAATTATTTATTCATTTTGCAGAATGTTTCCATAGAAGTTGCTTATATGCTATTGGGTAACCTAAAAAAACAAAACAAAAAAAAAAAACAACTCCACCTCACTCTTATTGGTTAAATGAGGCTGTATTGCAAAGTATTTACAAGGTTTCCACTGCATTATTATCTATTGGCTAACCAAAACGAAAGCCCCACCCCACACACACTATTGGTTAAACAGTGTATTTGCTAATTATTTATTAATTGTTCAAAAGTTTGAAGTTTGAAAAGCAAAATCATTTTGGTTGTAGAATGGTCTACCGATGATCTGTTCCCAAACATCAGCCAACTGGATCAAAGTGAGTATTTGTTATTTGCCCATGTTATTTAATAATTGTTATTGAAGAGCTACAGTGGCTTCCCTGGTTATAGCACATTCTTATTCTGTGAATATTATAATTAGTAATCTTTTCCTGGGGTTAAACAGTGTATTTGCTAATTATTTATACATTTTTCAAAAGATTGAAGTCTGAAAAGCAAAATCATTTTGGTTGTAGAATGGTCTAACGAGAATCTGTTCCCAAACATCAGTCAGCTGGATCAAAGAGAGTATTGTTATTTGCCATATTAATTATCAATTGTTATTTAAGAGCTACAGTGGTTTCCCTGGTCAAAGCAAGTTCTATTTATATCAATCTATTAATATTATAATTAGTAATCTGAGCCTGGGATTGTATTTGCTATTTATTTATTTATACATTTTTCAAAAGTTTTAAATAATAAAACTTGCTTATCAGCTATTGGCTAACCAAAATAACAGCCCCACCTCACACTATTGAGTAAATGGTGCTGTATTTGCAAATTATTTAAATCTCTTTTAATAGGTTTCCTCTCGATTATCCTCTATTGGCTAACCAAAATGAAAGCCCCACCCCACACTCACACTACTGGTTAAACGTTGCTCTATTTGCAGATTATTATTGTTATTTTTTTTTTAAATTTCCATAAGCTTAGGCTAACTAAAATGATAACCCCGCTCCATGCAATTCAATTGAACCATTTGTTAAATGGTGCTCGTTTTGCAAATTATTTATGAGTATTTCAAAAGTTTTCTATAAAACTCGATTATCCTCTATTAGCCAACCAGAATGAAAGCTCCGCCCCATTCTCACACTATTGGTCAAATGCTGCTCCATTTGCAAACGATCTATTCATTTTTCAAAAAGGTTTTCAGAAAATATGCTTACCTAAACTGGTTAAAACAAAATCATAGCCCCACCCCATGCTATTTGCTAAAACACTGTTGCTAGTTGTGAAAGTCAAATAAACAAAGCAATGTTTTCAAAACACTGCAGTGTTTCGGATTTCCAGTCAAACCAACTCAGAAATAGTTGTTCTGTCTTCAAAAATAAATTAATCTTCTCTGCAATAGATTTTAAGAGATGATGACTGATAGTAAAGCGTGTTTGGCTTGTGCTAGCAGGGTGAGAGGGGAGTTTGAGCTCAGGTACATCTCGATGAACTCCCCCATCTTGATAATGGCTAATGGCAGATTATAGGGATAGATATACTGCTTACTAAGAGCTCGTCTACAGTGCCAATTTGGTATGGTCAAATTACTTATATCGTATGTTTTTGGACTGTGGGAGGAATCCAGAGAACCCGGGGGAAACCCACGTGAGCACGAGCAAAACTCATTTATAGTGAATTACGAATAGTCTGATTGGTGAATCATGTGTTAGCTAATGCAGGACCAGCCGTGGGCAATCATTAGTTTATAAATAAACTTCACAATCAGTTTATTTTTGTTTGTTTGTTTTTCATAAGATGGTTTCAGACATTTTAGGCAATTATTATTATCACCCTCTTAATTTAATTACATTTTTTATTATTAATTTAATTTTGTTTTGTTTTAAGTAAAATTATGCTAAAATGATCCTGCAAGAGGTGAAGATTTTGATCACACAATATGATCACAAATACTTGAAGTATGAATATGAAGTGTGTTTTGTGAATGTTAAATTTGGTATTGATATTCAGAGAAACTATAAATAATTTGTAAATAGATCAGGTTATTGTTTGTAACTACTGCCTACAGTCTGAAATGCATCAAAATTTACTGAAAATCTTAATCTTTTGATGAAGTATCTGATAATTCATATATATTCTAAAATGTATAATAATGTTTGTTTTTAGGATTAACAGGAGTCACACTGCGACAAATAAACCAGTCACAGCAAGATTTTCGGGTTCAGCTAAAGTGTTTCAAAAGTGCACCTTTTAGAAATAACAGCCGGATGAAATTTACAAGTTATTTCCATAAAGGTTATACAGCATCAGTGTCATTTCACGCAATTACCCCAGGATCTGATGGAATTTTACACTCGTAGCAGGTAAACATATTGAGTTTTGTTCTAGATGTGTATCTTGCCTTCAGAGGTTATTGGGCGCTTGCTTTTTCATCTATAGCAACTGACAGAAAATCGTTACTATTACATGCATGAAGACCATTTTCTCTAATTTGCTTTGACAACTTTGAACTGAGACTGAATGAATATTACATTGAAATGTTTTGCACTAACGGGCGGACTGTCTACAAGAGTTTTATAAACTCAATCACAAGTCAGAAACATAAAAGAGATGAAAAATTTCTGATTTGTTCATTGATATAACCAATATTGGAGTTATTTTTTAACATTGGTGTTGTTGTAAAAACAGATGTTCAGAAAAAAGGAGAAAAAGAACCTACTTTATTGTTTGAAACTTCATATAATTTGACAGAGTAATTGTATTGAAAACAGAGACAAAATCTAATGTCTCATTCAGTTTTCATTCTTTCATTTCATTCTGCAAAAAGGGGCGGGATTAAACAAGATGGTTAGACATTAAAAAAGGTTTAAAAAAATTGGTTTCATGCAATCATGTGATGCGATTTCGCAGGTCAGAGTTTACCAAGCTTGAACTTTCCAATGCAGTGAACTGCGAACATTGCCGCACGACCTTGCGTTTCCGGTCTGACGCATTCGCATGCATATGAATGGAAGTTTATGGTGAGAAAAGTACATTCCATTCCCACGGCTCTTGGCCACACCCACTCACCACACCAACAGTTAACAACAGTAACATGGATCAAACACTTAATGTTTATTTATTATTCCCATTATTCCTTTCTCAGTCCAAAACCAACTTCAAGTGAACATAAAACCTTTTCGCAAATTAAAGAATTTCTACTCTTATTTTGGCATTTTCATGATTAATTTAACATGCAATACTTCAAAATGTGCATTAAAACAAGGTTTAGGAAACCCAGTTGATTATATTCTTGTACTAATGGTTAGGATACAAATACGAAGGTTGAGCAGAGCCAACTAAACAAGACACAGATGAGGCTAATTAATAACTATGGAAACAAGTAAGAATATAATCAGTAACCAATGAAACAAAAACAAAGCAGAAGGTCAATATAATGGAACATGTATCTGATAATTATATATTTAAAGATATTTAAGATATTTAAATTGCACAAATATGAATACAAAGTGAATGTATTCACAATGCATGTAATTGAACTGCTTAACATTGGACACAAGTATTTCGTAAATTTAAATAATTGTAAATGTAAACGTAAAACCCAGCTTTAGGCACAATACCAATTCTATTTTTGTACCCCTTACCCTTGGCCCTTTAAACCAAGGGTGAAGGGGAAGGGCTTTAAAATTTACTCCCTTAAGCTGCAGTCACACTGCGAAAAGGGGCGGGATTAAACAAGATGATTAGACATTTTAAAAAAGCGAGCGATTGCTCCATGTTTTAAATTTCTGTCCAGAGAGGTTCTGCTTTGATCCTCGATTGGTCTCATGCAGTCAAGTGATGCGATTTCAGAGGTCAGAGTTCACCAAGCTTGAACTTTGCACCGCAGCAAACTGCGAAACTTAACGCATGACCCTGCGTTTCCGGTCTGACGCATTCCTGTGTGTATGAATGGAAGTCTATGGGAGGGAAAGGTCAGTGTGACCGCAGCTTAAGAATTGGGACACCACTACAGCACCTACACACGTCATCATATTTCATCGCAATCTCTTGCTTCATATGAGATCAGACGATTGCGACTGCTGTAGTTATTCAAGTTGTGCTATTTTTTGGTATTTATCTTCAGGAAATCTCTGACGGCATATATCATGTTATCATAACGATCTAATGTGGCAATAACATCATAACTATACTGCGCATTTACATAGTGGCCATATTCATCTATGTAAACACACCAAAAACAACTTTAACATTACAGCAGACACTGTAAAAAGGTCATTCCCAGTCACAAGACATTACTGACAGGGTATTCTGAGTGTCACCGAGTGACAATGTTGTGGGACTGCTGTACAGGAGTTATTATGATGGATTATAGATTGCGAAATTTAGCTGTTTTTATTTTTGTGTTTTTTTTAAGCATGACGGTAAAACACGAACGCATCATGACATATTAAATCATGGTATATCAAAACAGGTGCTTGTTTGTTGTAAAAATTCATAATAATGACAAAAAATACTAATTTGTGGATCTCCTTACTTCCGGGTGCTGCGATCCTGCTGTTGTAGCTGGTGTATTCTGGGAAATTTTCTTACCCCTTCGTTTTGAGTGTGGTCCTGAAAAGTCTTTGTTCGAAGGGCTATTCACCCCTTCCCCTTGCCCTACGCCTTCAAGCTAAAGAGAATTGGGACACCCCTACCCCTTCACAGGAACGCACAAAACGAGGTGTAGGGGTAAGGGGAAGGGTTAAGGGGTAGAACTAGGATTGGGCCTTAATCTTTGTGTTATTTTGTCCATGAAAAAAAAAGCATGCAAAGTTTGGATCTTTATAAATAAATCTCCATTTTAAAGAAGCTACTTTTAACGCAGCTGTGCGATTTTTGTTTTGCTACTTTATGCTCAAACTACACAGTCCCTCCGACATGATGTTAACAACACGAGCAGCCGCAGCACAGCTATTTTGTTGGAACTTGTGCTTCATTTGGAGAGGCTATAAGGTCTCCATCTCAAAGCCGCACCTCATCTCTCTCCCTCGCAATGAACAAGTTCGACAAAAAGGCTTTGCTGACACACACTGCCGGCGAGATTAGACTTTCTCGCCGAATCGGGATCTACATCAGCAAGAGCTCAGAAATCCAATTCTACAGACATGGGTGGCACTGGAGAAATCAATCACAGATAGCATTAACCAGCTGCGATTCCATGATCGCCTCTATATCAGCCATTTCACACCTGGGCCTACTAGAACAGGCACAAAAGAATCTCGCACCCTTACTTAAATGACACTAAACTGGGTGTGCGATGAGTCTTCTGAATAACAATCCTTGAATGGAGCGATCGGTCCTCATTCAGGATTCAGTGTGTTCTGCATGTCATTTGAAGAGGAAATGCTAATGTCCTCCCTAACGCGAAACAAGTCACCATAATTTGGTGTTTGGTGGTGGCCTGGCCTTGACAACTTGATTCCTGGATAAATGTGGCTGAAACTGCAGTATTACAAACATTAAAAAAAAACATCTATTAAAGTATGCTACAGACTTTTTGTCTATACAGTCAATGGCACCCAGAACCATTTGTTTTAGTGCTGGATCATTCATCTAACACTGGATCATTATGACCATTCTCATATAAGACATTATGCCACATCATAATTAAATTTAAAGCTTCTATTGAGATATTAAAATGATGCTGTTGTCATATTTCATAAAGTTATTACCCTTTAATATAATCTATTTGGTAAAGCAGCTTATAAATGTGTACAAGTTACTAGAGCGTGAAGGTCTGTAGCTCACTTTTATTTTCACTTTCACAAGAATGAGAGTAATGTGTTTTTCACAGCACTGAAAATGTTGTTTTCAAAGACATGTCTGAAGTAAAAGTAAAATATTTTTGCTATTAGAAAATTATGTTATTGTTAGCAAGAAGTTGCTAAGCAACAGAGGCACACACATTCAAAGTCACATGGAAAATTGTAATAAAAAAGTTAGAAAAAAATATACACATATTTAGGAAAAATCAAGATATTACAGACATAAGGGTTTATGGTTTTATTTATTTATTTATTTTAAGTTATTAAATTACAAATTTGAAAAATTATCTAACTTTTAGTTGTACTGTTAATGACTAATTGTAACTTATTGTGTATAAACTAAATATATATATATATATATAAATATAATATATTTAAACACACACACACACACACACACACACACACACACATATATACATACATAGATATACATACATATATATATATATATATATATATATATATATATATATATATATATATATATATATATATATATATATATATATATATATATATATATATATATAAACACACATATATACATTTTCAATACATGTTTATTCTTATATACAGTGGAAGTCAGAATTATTAGCCCCCCTTTGAATTGTTTTTTCTTTTTTAAATATTTCCCAAATGATGTTTAACAGAACAAGGAAATTTTCACAGTATGTCTGATATTTTTTTTCTTCTGGAGAAAGTCTTATTTGTTTTATTTCTACTAGAATAAAAGCAGTTTTTAATTTTTTAAAACCCATTTTAAGGTCAATATTATATGTCCCTTTAAGCTATATTTTGTTTCGATAGTCTACAGAACAAACCATTATTATACAATAACTTGCCTAATTACCCTAACCTGCCAAGTTAACCTAATTAACCTAGTTAATGCCACTTTAAGCTGTATAAAAGTGTCTTAAAAAATATCTAGTCAAATATTATTTACTGTCATCATGGCAAAGATAAAAGAAATCAGTTATTAGAAATGAGTTTTTAAAACTGTTATGTTTAGAAATGTGTTGAAAAAATCTTCTCTCCGTTAATCAGAAATTGAGGAAATAAATAAACAGGGGGGCTAATAATTCAGGGGGGCTAATAATTCTGACTTCAACTGTACATGGATATAATTATGTGCAATGTAATTAATCAATAATTTATATATATATATATATATATATATATATATATATATATATATATATATATACATATATTAGGGCTGTCAAATGATTAAAAAAATTAACGTGATTAATCACACTTTTTTGTAATTAATCATGATTAATCAAGAAATGCTGTATTTATTACAAAAATAAAAACACAGGCATGTAAGTGCCATTTGAATTTCAAAACAATCAATGCCAATAACAAACAAAAATGATTTTCATGTTGGATTCTAAGTGGACTACAAACACACACACGCACACACACACACAAACACACAGACACCATGCGCAGTGCCGGTGAGCGAGAGGGATCCCTTCAGATTCATCAACAAGCATGATCACTTTCATCAAATTTGCTTAAACTAAGCGTTTTAAAGTATGGCTGTATTTCACAAGCAAAGATTCTGACACACCAACGTGAAGCAGACGCTTTACAAAAAGGGGGAAACACGTCAAACTTGAAATGTTTGAGGGCTCATGGACGCAGCTTAAAGGCAGAGGTGGGCTGTCTTTGACATCTTGTGAAATCATCAGGCACTTTTATTCACATGGACACCAATACTCAGCATTGACGATTAAGATAATACTGATTAAGAGTCTACCATGTAAGCAGCCATTTTTGATTACCTTAAAGGATCACGTGAGTCCCGAAATGCGGAGGTTTTTCTTTCCATTCGCCACGCGGTATCAAATTCCATTAAAACATCTTGAGTGGAAATATGCTGAATGAGAGTGAACTGCTGAACTGCAGTTAAATGAAACACCCAAAATTGCATGAAACTCTGGAGGAAATGCAGGATAGCCTCGTGATGCGACATTAATTGTTTTATACTGAAACTTTTTTTCTAAAAGCGCGTCCTTGGTCTCTTTGAATCCCACACTATACTTTACCATACTATAGAAATCAATATGATCAAGATAAACTGAATGCAATGAGTGTTCTGAATAAAAAAAGCTAAAACGGAGCGGCTGGTGCTGTTTCCTCATTCAGGATTCGCTGTGTTCTGCATGTAATTTTAAGAGGAAATGCTAATGTGCTCCTTAACACGAAAGATGTCACCATAATTTGGTATTTGGTAGTGGCCCGGCCCTGACACCTTCATTCTCAGTTAATGCGCGGCCCAATATAAACCGGCGATGATGAGAGCGAGTCGGCAGCATTAACAGCAGCTCAGCTCTGAAGCAGAAATAGCTACGCCCTCAGAATACCCATCATTTTCTTGTTTTTCTCACGTCACTCATGGAGAGAACAACTGCATGAACACAAAAAGGTAAGGAAGAAGACGATGTCTGCTTTAGGAAGATGTTTATGTGTAGCTGAACTAGTTTATATAATTGCTGACTGCGTTGCATGGCACTTTTCTTGAATAATGTACACTTTGGTGTCTCTTTTTAACACAGTGAAGAAACAATTTCGGTGTTGTTTTTTTTTTTTTTTTTGCTGTTACATTAGATTTCTGCAATGAACTACTATATGCATAGTATGAAACATGGTTCGTTTTAAACAGTAAACGCCTGTATGGCTATTGTAAGTAGGGATGCACCAATATGGATAACCAATATACTATAGCTGATAAATATAAATATTTTAAAATGTTATATTTGTATACAGCGAACAACTGATTTTATTTTAAAAACTTCAAAAAAAAGTTTGATCTGATCTTAAGAACTGAATAGCCAGCCTGATCTCACGAGAAAACTTAATTATTTTACGTTTTGTCAGTTTAGTGGCTAATTCGTACGAATTCGAGTTCAGTCGTATGAAATTGTACGATTTTAAAAAGGAGGCGTGGCACCTAACCCCACCCCTAAACCCAACCGTCATTGGGGATGAGCAAATCGTACAAAAATGTATGAATTAGATTGTACGAATTCATACGAATTAGCCACTAAATCAAAAAGTTACGAATTGCCGTGAGATTGTGTTGGAATAGCCTACTCAAATCAAAAAAAGCAATAATTTCAAAATTGCAAGGTGATTATATAGACCTATATTCATGATTTCACATAAATCGTCTTGCCAAAAATAAACAATTGCCTTTTCTTCGCATAGCAAATTAACATGCAACTTGAATGTCGCATAAAAATAATAGGTTAAATAACAAAATCAAACTGAATACAATCTTACATCAACAACACATGGGAAGAAACACGTTGATAATAACAAATAATCATATTAGATTACAAACAACCCAACGAGTTAAGCACGTGTGCATCGCTGCTATTATGTTTACACATGTACTATTTTTTCCTGAGGCGATTAAAACCAAAATACACAATGACACTCTATCAAACATATCTACAATGATATGGAATATGGTTACTTGAGTTATTAAGGCAAAGCAATACCACACAAAGAAAGGACTGACTTTGAAGAATAAACAATTTGAGGTAAGCTCAATTATAGTGCACTGAACAAATTCAACCCACACATGTGCGAGGCAGGCAGTTCTGTACAATTACGTAATCTATCAGCTTAAAGATATCGGCCTAATTTTGACTGATAATGATAACATTAAAAATTGCATTTATCGATCGATAACGATATAGCTGCTGATATATTGTGTATCCCTCATTTATACCATAGTAATCTGGTAGTGTTTGCTTTGCTTTGGCTTTTTTGGGGTAATTATTGTGATCTCCCGAATGAGAACAGAGAAATACTGGGAAGTCTCTGTAGACTGATGGCATTTCATGCTGTTCAGCCTTATAATCTTAAAATCACCTGTTTTGTCATCATTTTAGACATTACGCTAGAGAATCATTCAAATACTAGCTCTAAAATAACGTTGCTGAATGAGAAACAGTTTCTGCTGTGATGCTGGTCAGCTGCAGATGTGTATGAACAGTGGAAGAAAGTAGTTCCTCTTGCAAAAGGGTTTTTGAGACTCTGTGTTTGACTTTCATTTTTTATACATGATTATGCCATCGAACTGTTGTATAAACGCAAAATCACACTCATAGCAGTGCGATATGGCTGTATATCGCCACTGGTGGAAGGCATGCGTTGGCTCGAGGCTGCAGACCGAGTGCCTTAGTGTCCCACCAGTGACGACATACAGCCATTTCCTACTGCTACAAGTGTGAGTTTGCGTTTATACAACAGTTCAATGGCATAATCGTGTATATAACAAAGAAGATCAAACACTTTTATTCTACTTTATTTTTTCTACTTTTTTCCGCAATTCATTCACATCTGCAGCTGATGGTCAGAACAGCAGAAACCGTTACTACTTTACAAACGTCACTTTAAGATCTAGTATTTGATTGATTCCCTGGCATAATGTCTAAAATGATAACAGTTCGACAGCAAATCGTGTAATATAAATCGGGGGGAAAATACTTAGTTTACTATTATATAAAGCTAGTTCGGGGATAACTTTATATAATAGTAAACTAAAACTAAAACATTATTATTTTATTATAAATAATCAAATAAATTCAAATAATCACCACAAAAGAACTCAATTTTTATCTAAAATTAAAACTAAAACAAAAAATAAAAGTAAAAAAATCACTTGAACTATGAAAAAATGTAAAATTATTGCTCGATGACAGAAAAAAAACGACAACAACAATATCACAATCAGAGTTTAAAACTGTATTTAAACAATTTAGGTGTCACACCTGTTTCAAATTTCATTATTATGGTTGCGAATATAAATTCCTGTAAAAAATATCAGCTCCATTAGTTTGAACACCGACTTTTAATGATTACGGAGAACCAGATTCCAGGCCCTATTTTGTTCCCCTTCACTAAAAGTAGCAAATAAAATTAAGTGTGCACTCGGAGTGCAGAAACGTTACAATGAATTCATCTGTTCAGAATTTGCTGCGGCGCTAATCAAAGAGCGATCTGGGAGCCGTACATCCGGCCCTTGTGCGAGCGGACGATATCGGCCTCATTTTTAATTACTTCTATTGGCTCAGCGAGAGAGAGAGGATTTTCTAGATCATTTATTTTTTCGGCCTAAAACATCCAATTATTCACTCTATGGGGCCCTATGATGACTGCCATAATTCCAGACCCTTTTTATCGAGCAGGACACGAGGCCTTTCTTAATTAAGTAAGATGCCTATTTCCATTTACTTCAACCTCCCAGAACATTGGCTGTGAAGTCATGTTCCTGAGACTCTCGTGCTGAATAAATCGAGGATAATAAAGTGTGGACCTGAGAAATGGTGTGTGTATGTGTGTGGCAAAGATCTATATCTCACCGTCGACGGCCGCCTTGTTGGGTAATAATGCATTATGCAAATGCAGGCCTCTACAAATCCTATTAAAGAAGATAACATATCATTAAAAATGCAATGTAATGTTTTTCTTTTTACTTTCTAAATGTATTAGCTTGTTAAGAAGGACACCAGTCATTGAATCTACCGTGGCGCGGTTTGAATAATAAAAGTGTGCTTTACATATTCAGCACGTGCTGAATTTACTTGAAAGGGAACTAACTAGCGTATTAGCATCTTTAAAAATTTCATGCTTGGATGCCAGCTTATTTCGTTTGTTGTCCCGTGTCTGTTTGCGCAGATTATTATTAGAATAAAAATGCTTGGGAATACAATGAGGTATTAGTGGCTACCCACTTTTTCAGCAGTGATGGTTCCGGAATAATTTTTCCATGCTTTTTTATTCATATGGCCTTTGTTAAAGCTTTAAAATCAATAAAGAAAACTAAGCAGCTATGGGCAGAATTACAACATGTGAAAACGAAATTAAGACAAAAACACAAAGGTGCAAGACTGTACTTAATGT
Source organism: Danio aesculapii (assembly GCF_903798145.1). NCBI lineage: Eukaryota > Metazoa > Chordata > Actinopteri > Cypriniformes > Danionidae > Danio > Danio aesculapii. Next base: position 27,599,433 of record NC_079459.1, on the reverse strand, counting down.
GAAAGAACTGCAATTACATATGCAAATGACACAATCTAATTAGCATTACGCTAGTATCTAAAAGTATTCAGCTGTTTTTAATGTTTACGTTTGACAATCAGACATTGTTTTATTTAATATGTGCAAATTTGCTTAATGCAAAAGTCTGAACACTGGATCAAAAGTCTTGCTTCAGTTTAAAGGTTTTTGCAAATGGAGTTTTTTCCACTGAATTCTAAATCCGAAAATACTGCAAACACCCAAAATTTTTATCATGTATGTATATTTAGTCAACATATGTATATTTAGACATTCAATTAGATTTTTTTACTGAGAATGTTGCACCCACTCTATATTTATATATATATATATATATATATATATATATATATATATATATATATATATATATATATATATATATATATATATATATATATATATATATATATACATACATACATACATACATACATACATACATACATACATACATACACACATACATACACACATACATACACACATATATATATAGTTGAAGTCAGAATTATTAGCCCCTCTTTCAATTTTTATTTCTTTTTAAAATATTTCCCAAATTATATTTAACAGAGCAAGGAAATTTTCACAGTATGTCTGATAATATTTTTTCTTCTGGAGAAATTCTAGTTTGTTATATTTCGTCTAGAATAAAAGCAGTTTTACATTTTTTATGAACCATTTTAAGGTCAAAGTTATTAGCCCCTTTAAGCAATTTTTTTTTTCGACTGTCTACAGAACAAACCATCATTATACAATAACCTGCCTAATTACCCTATCCTGCCTAACTAACCTATAACCTAGTTAAGCCTTTAAATGTCACTTTAAGCTGTAAAGAAGTGTATTGAAAAAAATTCTAATCAAATATTATTTACTGTCATCATGGCAAAAATAAAATAAATCAGTTATTCGAAATGAGTTATTAAAGTTATTATGTTTAGAAATGTGTTGGAAAAAATCTTCTCTCCATTAAACAGAAATTGGGGAAAAAATAAACGGGGGCTAATAGTTCTATATATATAAAATTGAATTTGTTGATGAGCTAATGAGGGGGACTAATAATTCTGACTTTAACTGTATATATATATATATATATATATATATATATATATATATATATATATATATATATATATATATATATAAAAATAAATATATATATATATATATATATATATATATATATATATATATATATATATATATATATATATATATATATATATATATATATATATATATATATATATACAGACCACAACAAAAATTATTATTTCTTAGCCACATATTTTAATTATGTGTCAAAACAAGCAAATTATAGCTGTATACATGCACTTGTTATTCAACAAAACCTCTCTTTAAAAAAAAAAAAATGACAATTGACATTTAAAAAGTAGGTCTCATATCACCAATTAACTACAGGTAATCTCCTAATAAAACAACTTATTATAACAACAAAGATATTTAAACCATATTAACAAAATTAACTATAGAAAAGAAAGCAGGGGATAATGAGATGATGATCATGCGCACACGGTTAACATTTGGCCAATTAATAATCTGTTCAAAGAATGTTTAAAGTGAAAGCAACTGCTGCTGCTTACAAAAGGATATAAATATGTATAAATCTGAAGCTCTTGAAAGCAGCAGGACGGTGGGTGCGTGAGCATGGCTTTTTTAGCAAGTCTATTGTAAAGAAAACTGAACACGCCAGTTGCGTTTCCAGGCACGGTTGCTTTGCGCAATCAAAACCGTAGCGTGCATGCTTTTTAAACAGTCGCGCGCATCACATCACCTGTGCGCGTGAGTGATCATCCTCTCATTCTGTATATATCTGCCTTCTTTTGCTTGCGCGAATGCTACTTTTGTAGATCACATTTGCACGAATATTGACCATCCTTATTTTTGAACCCTGCTTTTCAGAAAACTACGATGTAAAAATTATTTTCAACTGGCCAGAGTGCCTAGTGGGAGTGTCTGACTAACCCACCACAGCTGAAATCTACCTGCATTTGATGGGTTGTATATATATAAAATTGTTATAATTATCAGTGATCCAGCCTGTGCAGATTGCTGGTAAACATGCAGATCACAACGGACTACAAATCCACCTTTATATGGACAACAAATTCCAGTCATGCAACACACACATACACACACACACACACATCATAGCTGAGTCTTGTTATACTGAATGTGAACATCATTTTCATACATTTTCCTTGTCTTGTCGTGTTTGTGACCCTCACCTTGCTTGTTTGTTTACGTTGCCTACTGCCTGCCTGTACTGACCATATGCCTGTTATTTGACCACGACTCTGGATTTCCTGTAAACATCTGTTTGCCCCTGTGTTGACCATTGCTTGCCTTACCATCTTGCTAATAAATCCTGCTTTTGGATCCGCACTTCCCTTGTCAGCATCCACCTCACATTACAATAATACTGTATGTAAACATAAATCAACCCATTGTCATACCAGTTTGGTGCGCCACATGATCCACGGTTCAGAATATGCATTATTAATATTGATTACACCTAGTAATTTGGTACACCTACTATACAGGTCTTTAGTTAAAATGTTGATTTCTGCAGCTTCTTATGTTTTATTTTTATAAGGAAGCCTGTTGAATTGAATAGGTGTTTATTACTCACTGGACTGTACCGTGAACTTTAACCATAATACATACTGAACCATAAGTAGTTTGAACTGCTGCATGCCTAATAAATACAGTAAAGCTGTGAAGAATTATGTGTCCGTGTAGAAGAAAAAATATATATTTTGAGAAATAATGTGTATTATAATATAAATCTACAAACATAATTTGGTAAAGTGCTTCAAAAGAAGCACGTAAACATGTATTTTGGATGTTTTCATTGCATTAGATGAAAAAAAAGCACTATGAAAACCCAAAAAGTGCATGAAAAATATGTTTTTGCTTGTAGTGTTTCATCTTAAAGTTGTTGGAAATTACTGTATTTATATACCAATATGCAAACATTTTAAGAGTGAATTAAAACTAGCATTATTTCCTTTTCCATTATGTTATTTGATATTTGCCACCAAGTATTTTGGTAGCTTTGCTCACTGAATAATGGATTGCTGTAAATTTCTGTACAGCATCATGGGTAATGTAGTATTTCTGCACAAATTCTATGACATTTCTTTTACAATACAAACAGTTGTTTTAAATAATTGTAATAAATATGAACACATTATTTTGGGTTAACACAATGGGTTCAACAAAAGCTAAACCAATTGATTGACAACCTCCAAGCTCACAGCAGGTCAGTTTTTAAAGGTCATTTATTTTTATAAATCAATTTCCTCAGCGGAGAATATGAAACCCCACTTCAGAATCCCGCTGTTGAATTTTCCTTTCATCAATCTTATAAAAAAATAATATATTGTCCCTGAGGATACATGAAACAATAAAACCATCAGTCTGTGCAAGAAACTGAACGTTATTTACAACAATTTCCAATGTTACGTTTCACAAGAGCTCTATGTATTTCAGGAATCGTGCATTAATTTCGTTTTGCCTGTATGTTGGTCTTGATTTTTAGACTCTCAAACTGCTGCTAGCCATTGACTTGTTTCTAAATGACCAAACACTACAGTTTCAGCTAAAACATCTACTGGAGAAAACAAAAAGTCAGCTACAGTACATCTTCAATGGCCCGAGAGTAAACAAATGAACAACAGATATTCACTTTTGAGGGAACTACTTTTTTACTGCCGAATTTACCAAGGGCTTTTCTGTCATTTGAAAGCACAAAGACCCATTATACAAAGAAAAATAGAAAGAATTACAATTCAGAGTGACTCTATAATCGCCCAAGCTATTATTTTAGATTAGAACGAGCCTAATGTACATAAAAACCATTCATGATGCAATATAACATCACTTGGGCGGTTTTGTGGCTTCAAAGTTCACAGAAATGTGCCATTCTTCTTGACACCATTGATCCGATCGCAGCGTCTCGTTAAATAAACATTGCGAGGCCAGGTGGCAAAAATAATCCCATCTTTTATAGAGGATTATAGGGGTGATTATCTGGCAATAAATCAAAGTCGCTGGATATTAAGTTGGCATTGCCACCTGAGGCTCCCTCCTCGCTCGCTGTTAACAATTACCATGACAAAGAGCTTGCTTTCTTTCTTTCTTTCTCTTTCTCTCCCATCTCACTCTCTTTCACCTTTACTAAAAAGTTGTTAGCCGAATGACTTTGGATATTTGTCTTCCAACTCTTTTGGTGTGTAAATGGATGTTCTGACAGTCTCCCGAGGGCCAGAAAAAAGACACATTACAATCATCGGGGATCAGAAAGAGACGTGAATGAATAATTATGAGGAATGGCATCACTCACTGTACACACATTGTGTCTCCTGCTCTTGAGCGGACAGATTAATGGCTGTCGGTACGAGTAAGAAACACCTGCTAACTATTCATCAAACTCGACGTGTTCTGGCAAACGACCTGTTCGGGAAGTTTAAGCATTATTGCGTGCATCTGAAAGCTGATGTAGAACATTGTGTTCTTCTAGATTCTTCGTTTTTTGGCCGATGGTCATTATGGTATAATTGTAGTCATTATTAGCACAATTAATTACTTCGGAAATATTCCTGGCTCAATGTGAGGGATAGGATTTCTTTGGCCGGATTTTAAAGCTTGGCAGATGAGCTATGATATTAGTGTTCTTTTCAAAATAAAATAAGAATAGTGAAAACAATGTCTTGAATCTGGAAAATGAGAGATTAAATAAATAATGTTCACTTGTTGTTCCAAATTTGAATGCTTTTAAAAATTGTAATTGTAAAAATTGGATTTTTGAAGATGCCAAATATGAAAAATACAAATAAATGAAATGGCTGAACAGGCAGATGAATGGACGGATGGATATATGAATAAGGGATGGAAGTATGGATGGATGGATAAGTGATGGATGGTTAGATGAATTGATAAGAGATTATCGGTTAGATAAGGGACCAGTGGATGGATGGACAAATGGATGGATGGATAGATAAGGGATGGACGAATGGAAAAGGGATAGATAAACAGATGTTTAATGTATGGAAAGTTGGATGGATGGATGGACAGACGGACGGATGGATGGATAAGAGATGGACAGATGGAAGGATGTAAGATGGATTGATGGACAGATGAATGAAAGAGACAGATGTATGAATAAGGGACATATTGACAGACAGAAGGATAAACGGATGGATGGATGGATAGATTGATGGATGGGTGGATGGATGGATGGATGGATAAGAGATAAACAGATGGAAAAGGGACAGATGAACGAATAGATGAAAAAAAGATGGAGGTTTGGATAAGGGATGGATGGACAGAGGGATGGATAAGGAATGGATGAACAGACAGATGGATGGCTGGACTGACGGACAGACGGACGGATGGGCAGTTAAATGAATGCATGGATGGATGGATGGATGGATGGATAGATGGATGGACGGATGAATAAGGGATGGATGTATGGTAAGATGGACAGATGGATGGATGGATGGACGAATGGATGGATAGACGGACAAATAAGAGATGGACTGATGGATAAGGGACATATGGATGGATGAATTGATAAGAGATGGACGCTTGGATAAGGGATGGATGGATGGATGGACAAATGGATAGACAAATCGATGGATAAGGGATGGATGAATGGAATAGGGATGGATGAACAGACATTTCAATGGACGGATGGATTTATAGACAGTTAAATTAATGCATGGACAGTTAAATGGATGGATGGATGAATGGATGGATAAATGGATGGACGAGATGGACAGATGGAGAGATGGAAGGATGGACAAATGGATGGATGGAAATATGAATAAAAGGGACAGAGAGATGAATAAGGGACATATAGGAATTGATGGATAAGGGAAAAATGGATGGACAGATAATGGATGGATGGATGGATGGATGGATGGATGGATGGATGGATGGATGGATGGATGGATGGATGGATGGATGGATAAGAAACAAATGAACAGATAAGAGATAGACGGTTGGATACAGGATGGTTGGATGGATAAGGGATGAGCGAATGGATAAGGGATGGATGAACAGACAGATGGATGAACTGATGGATAGATAGATGGATTGACAGTTAAATGAATGGATAGACAGAAGGATGAATGAAAGGGACAAACTGATGGATGGATAAGGGACGAATAGACAGATGGATGGATAAGAGATGGACGGTTGGTCAGATGGATGAATGGACAGATGGATGGATTAGGGATGGGTGAATGGATAAAGGATGGATGAACAGATGGGTGGATGGATTGTTGGATGGATGGAAAGATGGTTGGATGGACAGTTAAACGGATGGATGGATGGATGGATAAATGGATTGTTAAGAGATGGATGGATGGATAGATTGAAGAATAGACAAATGGATGGATGGATGGATGGATGGACAGACTGATGAATAAGGGACATATAGACAGACAGATAGACGGACAAGGGACGCATGGATAAATGGATGGATAAGGGATGGATGGATAGTGTACAGGTGAATGATAGGTGAATAAATGGATGTATAATAGAAGGATGAAAAAGGGATTGTTGGATACAGAATGATACCTAGAAAGAATGATAGAACTATAGAATGAGACAGACAGAAAGATAGAGATGAGATCAGCGGAATATAAAGTAGGAAAGATCAAAACAGAAAGTTTATAGGTTAAAAGTGCAGATTTTCTGTTTTTGTTATGCACTTTCAACTATGCAGCCACTAACAGATTCATCTGACTCACCTTTGGGTCGAGGCGAGTCCAGATGAGGCCTGTCATGCCCGATGTCTGGCTCTTCAATCTCCCAGCAGCCTCTCTCAGGTCACAGTTCCATGTTTGTTGTCATCTTTGTGTTTTATGTTTTCCTCCCACTTTTGTTTCTAATTTTAACCGGAATAGAACACCAGTACTTTGCAGAACACCAAGTTCAGTTGAGTTTACAGACACTCGTGTGTTTTTATTGTGGCAGGGAAGCGAGGCTTCACAGCGATGTCTCGAGGAAGTATGAGAAATGTTTATCGTTTACGTGCAGTGATGATTTCAAGGGCGTAGGTTTGCACTTGACATTGGTGGGGAGAAGTGAATACAATCCCCCCACACTCCCGCCATGCCACCAAGAATGAATATTGTTTTTTTTTTTATATGATATATTTCATATATTGCTATTAATTATTTAACTGCTATTAAAATATATTATTTATTAATCCTCTCTTCATACAATTTATTAAGTTAAATTAAATAGTCAGGCACGTAGGCAAGGTGGTTCAGGTGGTTTGAAAGACGAAAAGTTGGAGTATTATTATTATGTTTGAATTTATCTTATTATTCAAATGGCCAAATTCTCACTGAGGAAGGTTGAATACGCTGGCCAGTTTGCTATTTACCAATAGGCTTCAGTTTTTAATTTTAAATCAAATAAACAAAAATTATGACAAAAAAAATGTATTTTAAAAATAAGTATATTTTCATATTTGAAGAGTTTAGATGCAAAAACCTCTAAATACTTAAAAATTAGCATTTTTCTCCAACTCATGTATGTGGACTCAGTGATTTTACTTTTATAGTGAGGAATACGTCCTTTCTATTGCCTTTAAAGTGAAATAACCGAACATAAATATACGAGGCTGAGGAAAATGCTCATTTTACATGGCATTCAGAGGTTTTGGCATCTGAACTCTTCATTTCTTTATTCTAAGAATTTAAAGTTCTAATTTCTATGTGCACATGTGTAAATAAAGCAATTTGACAAAATGGTAGGCAATATTTTTGGTACATCAAAAAGTGTAGTTATAATAACTATCCAACAAGATAATCCTGCAAAAATGAGGTCTTGATATGTCACTAAAATGTAATATTTATACCTCAATTAAACAGAATGAATAATTAATCACGTGAATAACTGCAAAAAGGTTTAGTTTTTCAGAAAACAAATAACCCCTCCTTTCAATAAGCTGGCTACAGGCCTGAAAGTGTAATGTTAAAACAATGTTTATTAACTGATAAAGAGAGAGTTTAATAAAGACTTACGTTTATTTTTCGTACAAATTAAACATGTCTCATAGGTTTATTAAAAGATGGAGCACAGGCTGTAGTTTTTCTGACAAATTGGTTTAACTAAAATTGGAGATGCTACTCTAAGAGATTCGAAGAACTGGCAGGGTCATATACTTTTACAGGTGTTTATTCTGCAGTTAGATAACTGTAGGTGCTATAACGTTAGACTGACTGTAAAAGCGGTGAAAAACACAAGCAAAGTGGCATCATCATGATGGACTCATTCAGTAGCGAACTTGGGTTTATGTGACTTACACTTTTCGTCGAAAAAAAGCTCTTTATGTCCACCTTTTTTTGCTACCACCATCCTCAGGCACAGGACTGTCCCGCCACCCTCGACCAGTGTTGGGGTTGTGACGGTTGCGTGGTACTATTAGGACAGATATATTTCCCAAAAAAATGAAAATTGGTTGTTTTTGCATTATTTCGAGAAAATTCGTTCTTCCGGTTTGAAACAAATTTTTGAAGCTGCATTACGGCGATTAGATCCTTGTGTGTATTCCAGCATGGAGAGTGGATGTCTATACCGGCGAGTACATTGTGACGAATATTGTGATGCGAATGTGCAGCATTAATTCATGGCAAATACTTGGTTCAAACCACTTACCACGCTCTATTGTGTATGAGGTGCAGCTTCATTAATATGCATGATAGCTTCGAAGATTTTTTTGTTTTTACCTGTTACAGTGTTCAGATGGCAGAGAGACGCCACGTTGTGTTGCCAAAACTAGTGGAAGAACAAAAATTGCTTGGAGATATGGGTTGTCAGTGACTACGTTTACATGGACACCAATAATTAGATTTTAATGAGATTAAGACAATTCCCTGATTAAGAGTTAACCATGTAAACAGCGATTTTTGACCCTTTTAACAGTAGAAACGCAAGCCTGCCGTACCGCACCATACTGTATCACTTAGTGGAAGCGGGCCATTATTTAATATATCTCTTAAAAAATAAATAATATTACTTTACAAACTATATATTGTAAATAAATCATATGAACATTTCTCAAATTTGTCAATAATATTACTGAATTTAATTAAAAAAAGTGAATAAATATAAATTTACACACATTTACACAAGTTAATAAATTGACTCGATGGGCTAAAAATCTGCAGATTTCTGCACGCAGATTCCATGTCGGCCTACTAATAACTTTAATTAACCAGTAATTACTAGCTTTTAACAGTTAAAGTTATTATATATATATATATATACACATAGTTAACTTGCAGATAGGTCTTTAATCTGGTTTTGAACTGAGAGAGTGGGTCTGAGTCTCGGACATCATCAGTAAGGCTATTCCAGAGTTTAGGAGCCATAAACGAGAAGGCTCGACCTCCTTTAGTGGATTTTGCTATTCTGGCTACTAGCAGAAACCTTAAGTTTTGAGATCCTAAAGAGCGGGTTGAATTGTAGTGAGACAGATGGCTGGTTAGATTGGCGGTTCATTCCACCGTGGCGACTCTTGATTAATCATGGATCAAGCCAAAAGACAGTGAGTGACTGAGTGAGTGCAATCGCATAATTTCCTATATGTGTAGGAGTAAGCAGCATAAAATAAAGGCATATTCAGAAAGGATGAGGGTAAAAATGTCAAGCGCTGGAGGTGGGGGCGACACCAGCGCTCAGGTCTTTGGGCTCAGCAGGAGGGCCCTGTGGACATTGAGCACACAATCTGGTCAGAGGGTGGCATCGATCACAGTGACAGTCTCTGCCACTTGTAACGTCGGAAATAACAACTCTTTCAAAACATTGCAGTGGGGGGTCACGGCCCTGTGTCGGACGTGGGAAAGTCATCTTTGACAAGCTGCGGAAAATCTGTTTCCAACACAAAGCTTCAAAGGGCAATTTGCTTTGATTCTTCCACCTGTATTTTTTTTGTTTTTGTTTAAACTTTCTTTAGATTTAATAGACGATCCATTCCTTTCACTGTGTTTTTTTTTTTCATTCTATATCAGGCGATAGAAGAAGACAAATTGACAAAAGCTTTACACCATATTGCTGTACGCTTTCCCATAGATTTTCTTATATGGAGAAATATGAACTGACCCTCGCATTCTGCAGGCATCAAATCTATTGAAAGTCGATTTTTGTGTGAAAAGTGAGAGCATTCATACCTTTTTCATAAAATCTGACTTCTCATCCAGTGTAATTCTCCTGGTGAAGACATCAGAGATTCTGTTCAGTGGCATTTCATCACCCTACAAATATAGCAGAGAGTACATTTATAAATGCTTCATTTGGAGCCCCTCAAACCTCCCAGACCAAGTGCCACTTCTGATCAATTCTGAAGTCAAAAACCTTAGAATTTTCTAACCAATGTAGCCAAGAAAAAAGTATTTTTACTTAGATTTTATTGAATTTATTACTTGGAAAGCAGTCTCTTTTTCTCACCAAGGAGGGATTAATTTGTTCAAACATAAAGTTATACAAAAATATTGTACAATATTGGCAACTGTGTTCTGTCTTGGCAGGTTTGGATAGATTAAAACAAACTGCTGTGATGACTTATTGTAGTATGAACACTTAAAAAATGGGTTTTGTTTTGCTTCCAAACAAAATCTAGTGTGGTTTAACTAAAATATAAAGACTAAATAAACCAAAACAGGACATGATGTCACAAAATAAGATTTTTTTCCCAGTTGTGATCTTGCAACCCAGTTTCACAAGAGACCTAACTTCAAGCTTCTTTGGGATGTGATGTGCAAGCATTTTGCAGTACTCTTAAAACTAAAAGTTATACATGTGCACCAATAATTCTATGAAGAAAGTTCGACTGAATCTTTTTATTCTGAGAAAGGTTTATTAGATTACCAGAACTTTATTTTCACTAAGAAAAAAAAAAAGATTTTATGGCATTACTGGAAAAACCTCCTTCTGGAAACTTAATAAGAGTGTATATCAATCTAAATGTTCAAAAGGGAATACTGTAACAATGCCATAGAAGAACTAATTTTGGTTTCTCCTGGTCTTAAAACTTTTGTGCAACAAAAGGGTCCTATACAATTCAGGCTCATTCCGAAAACGTACCGCTATATAAACTTCTGGAGAGCGCCAAATATGTCTTTTATGTTTTTTTTGGGGTTTTTTTTTTGCAGTTTTTGTTTTTCAGACTCTAATCTCATTGTCATGGTCACTTCCTTTCTGCGTCTTAAATCTGCCAAAGTACATGCCAAGCTAACTGGACAAACTTGTAACAGCGGGAAAGCCATCCATAGAGAGGTAAGCGATCAGCTGGTACGTACTTCTGGCTACATAATTCGTGATCTCCAGAAATGTATATAGGGCTACGTTTTCAGAATGAGCCTATGTTGTTTTTATAGATGCTGTTCTTCACGGAAACAATGGAACCTCAGGCAACCATATTAGAAGAACCATTTTCTGTTAATTAATAGACAAATCTTTAAAGACACATTTTTAATGGTTAAAGATTCTTGCTAAACTGTTCATTAAAAAGTTCTCAGGGGAACCACAATGTTTTTTATAGCATCACTAGATATGTTTCCATGCAAAGATGCGCATCTGCAAAACTGCATAAAATAATTGTGAATGAAGCACTGTTTCCATCCAATGAGTCAAAGAGAACAAAATCATCACTTCCTGATAAACTGGTGCCAATCAAAAAGAAAAAAAATGGACTTGAGAGAAGCTAGCGTGGGTCTTTTTCTCATACACTACCTGAAAAAAGTCTTGTTGCCTATCCAAGTTTTAAGAACAACAAATAATAACTTGACTTCTAGTTGATCATTTGGTATCAGACGGGGCTTATGTGAAAGGCAAAGGTGTCTAAATTACACTTATTTCACCAAAATAAAATATGATCATGCTTGATTTTTAATTTAATTAAGTTCAGTTCAGTTTAGCTCAGTTGAGGGTGGTTTAATGTTCACTACTTAGAGTCCAAAGACTGAAGAGCAATCCATCGATGCGCAGCTCTACAGATCCTGAACCATGCAAGCCAGCGGCGAGGAAAAACTTCACCAACTGGCGAAAGTGAAGAATTAAAAAACCTCGAGAGAAATCTGCAATGACTCAAATAACTTATTAATAAAGTCATCTCGAACGGCAAAGAAAGCGTTCTTGCAGGACTCCTAGCGTTCATTAAGATTTTTTGGATTCATCTTCAATGCCTCCTCCATCTTACCCCAGATATGCTCAATAATGTTCATATTTGGTGACTGGCCTGGCCAATCCTGGAGCACCTTGACCTTCTTTGCTGGACTGTTGATGTTGCCATGCACTCTGCAGATCTCTCGCACACCCCCATTCTGAAACCATAATTTTTCCTTCACCAGACCTGACTGATTTCGATGAGAATCTTGGGTCCATACAGGTTCCAATAGGTCTTCTGCAGTATTCAACAGTTCAACAGATGATTCTTCAGAAAAATCTACCTTCTGCCACTTTTCCAAATGATCAACAAGAAGTCAAGTTATTATTTGTTGCTCTTATAACTGAGATTGACGGCAAGACTTTTGTCAGGTAGTGTATAATACATCACATGCACCTTAGAAGAAACACAAAGAACACGCCATGGATTTTGGAAGTGCAAGACCACTCTTTGGGAGGCAATAATAATGCTAAACCACTTTGATGAGGGATTTTAGAATGACCAAAACAACATTTCAAATGTTTTACAATGTCGTCGGTTCACTGGTTTGTCCATTAATGCCGTCTCTTACGCACTATCCTGAGCAGAATGAACCACCAATTACTCTGGCATATGTTTTATGTGGTAGATGCACTTGAAAAATGACAATTTACAATTTAGTTTTATGCTGACTTTTAGCAGTGATTTTAGAGTTTGCACTGTATGTATGTGATTAAAAACATGTTAATGTGGTTTTGGATCATTGATTTATACAATAATGTAATAATAATAAAAAAAACAAGTTTGCTTTAAAATCTGTTCAGCCTTTTTGTGTATGAAAAATAAAAGAAAACTTTATTAAAAAAAAACATCATTTAAAATCTCTAACATTTATGACAATATGAATTAGCCTTTATTATTTTAATCACCTTTTATCTATGTCAGTGAAAAATTATTCAATCATTCATTCATTTTCCTTCAGCTTGGTCCCTTTATTTGTCGGAGGTCTCCACAGTGGAATGAACCGCCAACTTATCCAGCATATGTTTTACACAGCAGATTCCCATCCAGCCGCAACCCAGTACTGGGAAACACCCAGAGTACACTCTCGCATTCATCCACAAACACTGCGGTCAATTTAGTTTATTCAATTCACCTGTACCACATTTCTTTGGACTGTGGAGGAAACCAGAGCACCCAGAGGAAACCCACACCAACATGCAAACTCCACACAGAAATGCCAACTGACCCTGAACTTGAACCAGCGACCTTCTTGCTGTGAGGCGACAGAGTTAACCACTGAGACACTAAAACATTTTGTCCTCAATGGACCTACAACATTTCACAAGTTCACACTTGAAATCGTTTCAGAATAAAGCCTATTTGGCGTGCTGTCCGGGGAGAGGGCTCTGAGCTCGGGGAAACACCCCAACTCGAGTTATTCCCCTTATCAGGAAACAGAGAGGAATTGGGATTCGAGCGAAGTATCTAGCCTGGCCCCAGAACGCACCCCCCGGGATTGTAATGCTTAAGAGGTGAGGTGTCGGGGTGGTGGAGGGATGCTAAAGTCGTGAGATGCTGCAGGTAAGACAGCTTTGGTATATATAGGGGTTTGGTCAAGAACTGATTGGATAATAGAATAATTGTCAATGACGTATTTGATACTGAAACTTCTGCACGTGCTCCTCCCGAAATTTGTTTACAAAACATCACGTGTAACCTTTTGGAATTGACACAAATTTTCATACAGGGTGTACACAAGGACAAAATAAGAACCAGCACCAGCCACAATCCAGGACTGGAAAACCCCAATCAAATTTTTATTATTGCATGGTATGTTAAAAAAAAAACATCACATGACTTTTTTAGATTCGCATGCAGGAATTTATTTGGTAAATGTGTTTCCATTGTAGTTTATGCACATTTTTTGTTTCTCATCAGATAAAAATGTTTATGTGTTCATGTGTTTTATGTGCATTTTCAAACTCTATGCACGTCTTGGCATTTCTATTAAGTTTTTATTAAGCAGTGTTCCAAAATGTGCATAAAAATAGGCATTTGGAAACATAGCTACAGGGAAAACCCTTTAGTGGATCCTTTATTTTTGTGATTGGGAAGAACTGTGATTAGCAGTTGCGAAATCAAACTCAATGCACCATGACGAAATCAATGAAGCTCAGGCCTATAAACCCTTCAATCAAAGCATAGACTCAAACAGAGAAAGAAAAGCAGAATCTATGTATGAAAAACAGTAGATTACGATCTCACAGCATCCACCATAACCCAAGGTCATTGCTTATATGTTACTTTTAATATACAATTTTAATAAAAGATGCATTTTACCTTAAGGTCTATCTTTTAATGGCAACAAATTGCCTGTTGAAGCTTATCACCTATATCGCTACTCAATACTCAATCAAAAATAGCAATAATTGATTGAAAAGGCTTGCAGGCATCAATAGTTCTGTATTACAGGAATGGATGTTGACTTGACCCAACGACGCTGGAGGTGACATGGAGATCATTACATTAGTGGATTAACAGGCCAGGGCTTCTCCTCGAGCCCCTTCACAGGACTCCTGTCATTTAGAGGACGAAGACGCCTCCGAAAACTCATTACCCAATTCAATATGCAAATGATTCGATTTTCACAGAAACCCAGTTTTCCAGGATTACTTTGCCAGGCTCCCCTGAGGCCTGCGTCTAAGACTCAATTCTGTTGCTCAGCGAATCGATAGCGCCGTGCCAGAGTCAGCACATGTCAGAACTTCTAATGCGCCGCTGCTGAGAAAGACACCAAAGTTCCTGGCTTGATGCAAAAAAAAAGAGAGAGAGAAAACTGTCACTGGCTTGACTTTATGTACAGTACAGCATTTAACCACAGAGGAGATTTGAACTCGCTGTTCTCAGGCGCTCAGTGATTCTAGGATACATTACAGCCAGATGTCAGTTTATGGTTGGTGAAATGACATTCAGAGCTGGACACCTGGAGGAGCTGCTTTATGTTTTCAAAGCAGAGTGAACTGGCACAGTAGGTAGACGCTGTTAAATAAAACTTTTTAGAAATCCAGTAAGCTTAAAATATTGGTATTAGTGTATATAAAAGTAAAACAGCAAATCGAATAATAAATATAATAAAATGAATGGTGGCTCAGTGGTTAGCACTGTCGCCTCACAGCAGGTAGGTTGCTGGTTTGAGTCCCGGCTGGGTCAGTTGGCATTTCTGTATGGAGTGTGCATGTTCTCCCTGTGTTGGTGTGTATGGATGTTTCCCAGTATTTGGTTGCAGCTGGAAGGGCATCCGCTGTGTAAAACATATGCTTGATAAGTTGGTGGTTCATTCAGCTGTGGCGACCCCTGATGAATAAAGAGACTAAAGTCTGGTTTATACTTCTGCGTCAAGAGGAAGTGGTCCGTAGCAGCCTTTGCACAGTTGCATAGCCCTCACCGTGGCTGACGCTGACGTTGACGCGCACCACTCGAAAAATTTAACTACACGTCGCAATGATGCATAGCGCAAGCTCTGTGATTGGTCAGCATGGTGGCTGAGAGCCACGAGCCCGATGGAGCGAGTGTTTACAAATGTCAAGCCCCATAAAAGAGCTCCAGATGGAAACTTTTGTTTTGGGTTTACCTTATGATTAAAGTTGTTGCATGTCCACCGCTTCCCACCTCTAAATAAGCAGGTTTTAGCTACTTGTACATTAAGGCAGTGTTCAGAAAAAAACAAACACAGAGGAACATTAAAACCTACTGCCAGCTAGAGTTTCGGAAGTGTTATTGCAGAGCAACACAAACAGCTCGCAGAAGTACAAATGCACGGCTACGCAAAAGGCAGGCGCCTTGGGTCATGCCAATTACTCGACGCAAAGTATAAATCAACCTTAAGCCGAAAGAAAATGAATGAATGACTATATAACTCTATACAACTTATTATGTATTAAGATCACGGTCCGAAAAAAATTAGTACCTGAAAATGAAAATGTTGGGGAAAAATTTTTAATAAAAAATATAAAAGTTTGTACCAGAATTTTGTAGTTTGTATTATTTTTTTTCTGCAATAATATATTTGAAATAAATTGTTAATTATTGACTATATTCACTGAGTAATAAATAAAAAATTGATTAATATTAATCAAAAGGGGATGTGCTCATTTATGCTCAGTTTATGCTAAAATGCGGAAGTGCGCTCGCTTTTGCGATTGTTTTATAACTTCCGATTCAGTTTCCTATGGGAGAAATGACTAGGAATAATAAACAACGGCAAAAAAATGGTCAAACTACTTGCTTTACAAACAAGTGTGTTCTATACAGACAAAGTAGAATAAAATAATAAAAAATATATCGGTTTGCTACATCAAGCAGCATAACGAGCTGTTTTAACCTTTAAAAATAATTGGAAGTGAATGAGACCGGAAGTCTCGAGCCAAAGAGATTCAAATAGCTGCGCCCGCTCGTACGCAAATAATACGGTCAATATATAATAATTTATATCCCTGATTATTTCATCTAAATTAGTTCAAATGTAATTGTTACAGTAAATAAACAATTAAGTTAAAATTAAGCTATTTAATAATTCATTATTTGAACAGTCTTCATTCAAAAACAACACTGCCACAACATTGCTTTATTTCTTAAAGCTAATTTATCAATTTGTCACTAAAACATTTTTTTTTTCATGAACCAATTCTTCACTCCCAACCTAAAAAAGAAAACATTTGATATTTTCCAGTTCAGTCCCCAAAAAAAACCCACAAAGCAATCTGTGCATCTCTCTCTCTGAGCAGCTAATTTATCACCAGCGAAACATTGAGGAGTTTCCACTGAAACATATGGAGTCAGACAGAGGTGACAATGACCGATGCTCTGTGGAAGCATTCAGAGCCCGGGAGTTCTTAATGCTCACTATATTTGTTTTACTGTACAATTGTTGTTTTGTCCTTGCAACGACCAACAGTTTCCAGAATGAACCCTTTAAGGTCCTACTATGATTGCTTGTGATTAAACATTTAGCAGCATGCTAAAACATGTTAGAAACACATTAAAAACCTACTAATTCATGCTAGCAACTTCTTTACAATATTCTAACCATGCTAGCAGCATGCTTTAGTAAGATGCTAATTCATTTTAGCAAATTAATTCATACCGCTAACATCTTTTGTAACCTACACTCATTTGTAATATTAGCAACATAAACACAACGTACATACTAATAATGTACTATTTATGCTATTAACATGCCAGCAATATGTCAGTTGACACTAGCAGCATGTTAAAACATGCTAGTAACACATTACCAATAAACTAATACCTGCTAGTAGCCAGCAACTTGCTTACGATATGCTAAACATGCTACAAAGCATGTAAAGGCTTTAAAATGCTAATTCCTTTTAGCAAATTAATGCATACCAGCAACACCTTGCAGACATGCTAATTCATCAACATGATACTTATAATTGGTTTAATTTGTAATATTAACAACATAAACACAGACCAAATAATGACAATGTGCTAATTATGCTATTAACATGCCAGCAATATGCCAGTTGATGCTACCTGCATGCTAAAACATGCTAGAAACACATTACCAATATACTAATACTTGCTAGGCGACGCAGTGGCACAGTAGGTAGTGCTGTCGCCTCACAGCAAGAAGGTCGCTGGTTCGAGTCTCGGCAGGGTCAGTTGCCGTTTCTGTGTGGAGTTTGCATGTTCTCCTTGCGTTCGCATGGGTTTCCTCCGGGTGCTCCGGTTTCCCCCACAGTCCAAAGACATGCGGTACAGGTGAATTAGGTAGGCTGAATTGTCCGTTGTGTATGTCTGTGTGTGTGTTTTAATAAGTGTGTATGGGTGTCTCCCAATGATGGGTTTCAGCTGGAAGGGCATCCACTGCATAAAACAAATGCTGGATAAGTTGGCAGTTCATTCCGCTGTGGCGACCCCAGATTAATAAAGGGACTAAGCCGATTAATAAAGGGACTAAGCCGAAAAGAAAATGAATGAAAAATACTTGCTAGTAGCAACTTGCTTACAATATGCGAACCATGCTAGCAGCATGCCAAGTCCAGTGACATGCTAATTCATTTTAGCAAACTAGTTCATACCCGCAACATATTACAGACATGCTAATTCATAATTCTAATTGGTTGAATTTTTAATTTTCACAACATAAACAGAGCACAAATAATAAAAATGTGCTAATTATGCTATTAACGTGCTAGCAGTATGCCAGTCGATGCTACCAGCATGCTAAAACATGCTAGAAACACATAACCAACATACTACTTTATGATAGCTACTTGCTTACAATATTTACCATGCTAGCAGCATGCCAAGTCCAGTAACATGCCAATTCATTTTAGCAATTTAAATTTCTACCCTCAACATCTTACAGACATGATTAACATGTTAATTCTAACTGGTTTAATTTGTAATAGTAGCAACATAAACAGAGCACAAATAATGATAATGAGCTAATTATGCTATAACATGTCAGCAACATGTCAACTGATGCTAGCAGCATGCTAAAACATGCTAGAAACACATTACCAACATACTAATACATTGCTTACAATATGTTAAACATGCTAGAAGCATGTCAAGTCTTTTAAAACGCTAATTCATTTTGGCAAATTACTTCATACCTGCAACACTCACAGACATGCTAATTCATCAACATGATACTTCTAATTGGTTTAATTTGTAATTTTAACAACATAAACACAGCACAAATAATGATAATGTGCTTATTATGCTAATAACATTCCAGTTGGTGCTACCAGCATGCTAAAACATGCTAGAAACACATAACCAACGTGCTATTTCATGATAGAAACTTGCTTACTGCAATATGCTAATTCATACATGTGTAGAAATGAGTGTGTTCTCCACATTACATGTTTTTTAATACAATTTAATCTTTAGCAATAGATTAAATACCATAGAAAGATTTCTTTAGGATCATATGACAGCTTATAGACAATTTCAATGTGGTCATCATGTCATTGGCCCATGTACATTTCCTGCTTGCCATAAAACTATTAACTGTAACAAGAGGCAATCCAATCGTACCTTAATGTTTAAACAGCTATCATAACATTATTTATCAATATGTGGCTCTTTTTGGATTCTCGGAAGCGGTAGAAATTACAAATATAAAACAGGAAATACGTTGGGACCATTGTTTTTGTTTACATCCCTCAAAATGGACTATAAATATTGTACACTTTCAAATTCTATTCATCAAATGAGTATCGGCTGCTGAAAAATCTGCTTTACGCATGTAATGACACTAATAAATTATGCCTCTGACAATGTTTTCGTTGTTATTGTCGCTTTTGTCAGAGAACTGATGGATTCCATGTTGCGCTTCACCATCTTCATGAATGCAAATCCAGTCTACATTGAGGATTCATGTGAAATTACCTCTACAGGATTAATAAAAAATCATACACACCCAATTGCTGAAGCACATCTCAATTAAAACATCTGGTGTGACACGAAAAATGCATCTTTTCCATTAACAGCTCGCATGTTTTTCTCACCAACCAGCCAACGTTGCCATATTTGTTACGAGTAATTTGCCGCTGTATTGAAACAATATGCAAAAATCTGAAGTCGTTGTCGAAGCAAGACGCATTGCTCAATAAAACCATCAATCGCTACTCTCTAATTTGCCCGTGATTAAGGAGCAGAATTAATTAGCTCATTATAAATGCTGATGATCAACGTCCTGGCAATAAAACCTCTAATGGCAAAGTGATTACTTGTGACATATTCCCCCATCTGAAGCTATTTGTTCTGTAGCCTTTGGAGGGAACGTGGTGATCAATACTGTTTTACCATTCAAGCTTTGGTTACCGACCACACACACATGCTAAAAAGTCCACCGAAGTCTATGCAGATATTTCATTTTCCACTGCCCTTTGTGTAATTTATAATCCTCACTTTTAGACCTAATGTTATTTGAGAGCCGGGTGGCAAAATAGAGACAAATGGAGGCTCGGGAACATTAAAAGAAACTAATTAATAGCGCAGAGGGAGCGAGACTTGTGATATTGGGGGTTGAGAGGGAATTTATTATGGCACAAATCTGGGGCAGGGAAACGAGTGCCAAAAGTGAACAGGAATCAAGGAAATAAAGCCTAGGTTCAGCGCTCACGTGTCAGAAGAAACAAAGTGAATACTAATCACCTTGAGTGCCTCGCTGTACAAATGGGAGCTATAACTCGGGGTTTAGTTGCGAACTGCCTTCTCGTGTTAATGGCTAATTATGGAGACCGAGCGACAGAGCCTTCGTTTTAAGGAAGGTCTGAAAGGACGAGCGAACTTGGGTCTGCTAAGCACAAATGGCTGCGGATGCAAGAGAGTTGTATTTTTGAACATTATGATGAATTATATGGGTGGATCTTTAATTAGAGCCAATTTTGACTACTTGAAGTGATTCAAATGAAGCATTCGGTACATAATGTAAAGGATATTATGTACACTTACTGACTGTTTCATTACCAGGTTTTGTAAAATGGTCACCATGTAAACTGGGTGGATTATACATTACGAAATTTAGCAATTTAGCAACATAAATGCATAGGGCTAAGGGAAAGAAATAGCCCTTGAAACTGAGATGTTTTATGACCACACTCGAAAGCAAGGGGTACGAAAATTTACCAGAATTCACCAGCTACAATGAAGTCAGGATCAAGTCAGTCAAATTTTTACAAGAAACAAGTAAATGTTTTAATACATTCATAATGGAGTTTGTGTTTTACTGTCATGCTTTAAAACAAAAAACGTAAAATTTTGCTATCTATAACTAGGGCCAGACGGAATCTGCGGACATGTTTTGCTATTTCTGCACAGAATACCCTGTCAAAAAAGTCTAGTGGCAGGGAATGACCTTTTTACAGTGTCTTCCATAACTTTAATGGTATTTTCATGTGTTTACATAGCTGAATTTGGCCACGTTGTAAATGCAGCTATCGAGCTAATTGCCACATTATATCATTATAATTACATGATATCATTGCCTTTAGTGATTTTCTGAAGATAAATACCAAAAAAAAAAAAAATAAAACAACTGGAATAACTACAGCAGTCGCCATCGTCGATCTCATATAAAGTGAGAGATCATGATGACATATGATCATGTATGCAGATGTTGGAGTGCTATCCCATTTCTTAGAGGTAGAATTTGAAGCTCTTCCTCTTCACACTCTGTTTCAAGAGCCAAAGGGAAGGGGTAGGAGTAAGTAAAATAGAATTGGGATTGGGCCTTACTATAGAGGGGAAGCTACAATTTCTGCAATAAGACAAACTCTAAAACAGACAAACTTCTGCACAAAAAATAGGCCGATAAAAATATTTGAATATCCTCTAAAATAGGACAAAGTGACCATTAGCTGACAGAAAACGTCCCCCTAGTGAGGAATCACCCATACACAAACAGATGTGTGAGCAAATACAAGGATATACACTCAATTCCGAACAACCATCTGTAATACAAAACGCTGAATAAACAACATAATTCGATGCTAACAAGTTTAAATCACAGCCTTTATCTCCAGTATTTATCAGCTTGTTTAGCTTTACAACAGGATAGCCTGCGTGTTTTACAACAAAGACCGACTAGTAAAATCTGCACAGATATGAAAACACTTTTTTTACAAGGAAAAAAAAAGTTTTATGCTTGAAACGATAAAACTAATCATTTCAGAGATTATGGACACAAAATAAGCACTGAAAGAGACATTGGGCCTCTAATGTGGGTGAAACGCTGTGGTGTGTGGCGATAAAATGTGAAAGGAAATAGAAACGGGGTCTCGCAATGGTCTTGTGTCATTATCACAGGCTCCGGTGGACTGAAGTTCAATGGAAGGACAAACACTAGAAGCCGATCTGCCGATAGTGAAAGATGGAGACCAATCTTTGGAGAAGCAGTGATGAATAATGTCCTGTTGACTGTGTAGATGGAAAGACAAACACATCGGATTGCAATTAAAACCCTATTGATCGAGGTTTCTGTGGGGTCTGCTGGAAAGTCAAGCCAATAGAGGCATTTCTTAAGCGATAGCGCACATTTAACAGCTGATTTTTTAAATAGTCGTGTCTGATTGAGGATGAGAAACGATCAAAGTATGACTTAGCTGACTAAGTTTTAATCTTGAATGGAAATATAATAAGAAAATGAAAGCATTTTAGAAAATGTAACGTTTTTAGGGGGCTATTGACCGCTATGTTTTGTTGACATGAAAAAGCAACCCAGGGTCATTCTGAAAACATACCCCTATATACATTTCTGGAGAGCGCCAAATACTTCTCAGGAGCTACGTTTTTTTGCAGTTTTTGTTTTCGCGAATCTGCCAGAGGCCACTGTGTATGCTTTCTGAGATCTCAAATTTCTCTCGCGAGTGCTGCTGTTCTTACGTAAATCCACCAAACGCCGCTATCGACTGTCCCACCCTCCTCCTTCCCTAAACCCAACCAATAGTGTTTTCAAAAGCACTGATTGACCCACACACCCACTTTCCTAAATCCAATCGACAGTTTTAAAAAGCAATCCAGAAAAAGAAAAGCACTCTGATTTTTATCACGTTTTCAGATATTACCACATTCTCACCCTGTTATTTACTTCTTTGTTTAAATTTTTGGCTTCTGTTTTTGTCTTACCCACATTCTGGAACCGTTCTTCGCCAGACTCGAACCTCGTCATCATGGTCAACTCTTCTCTGAGTCTCAAGTCTGCTTGCGTACATGGCGAGCTACTGAACAAACTGGTAACAGCAGGAAAGCTGTCCATATGAAGGCAAGCGGTCAGCTGGTAAGCGCGAAAAGGAACTGCATCATATCGCCCCATAGCGTTTGATTTAACGACGAAATGCAGCCATACATACTTCTGGCTACATATTTTGCGATCTCCAGAAACATATATAGGGCTACGTTTTCAGAACCTACAAAAAAGCTAACTTTTAAAAATGACTCCGTTACTGTCTTTTTGTTGACATGATTTTGTAAAGATAGTGACATGATGCTAAAGTGTATGTACTGTATTGTAGGGATGCACTGAATTTTTAGGCACTGAAAATTATTGACCAAAAATAGCATTTTCGCATTTTATCAAAGAATCAAGATTGGCAAAACATGCACCAAAAAATCAGCGCAGCTCAATATCTCACTGTTCATATTTCGCTCATGTACATGTATACATCTGCATGCATATCTACACTGAAAAACCCAAAAAGTCTGAATAACTCAACTACACTGAATAACGCAAACCGTTTGAATAATTCGATTGCAACAAACCATTTAAATTCAAAAACGAATTCTAATGAGTACTGTGAATTTAATCTATTTGAGTAAATGAAGCAATTTAAGCACAGTAAAACCCAATAAGTTAAGATAACTCAAACTATCTAAGGAAACTGATTGCAACAAACAATTTGAGTTAAAAAAAACTAATCTATTTGAGTACTGTGAACTTACTCCATTTAAGTTGAAGTAATGAGGTATTTAATTAACTCATTACCTTCAACACTGAGTTCAAAACTCTTTTAAAATGAGAAGAATTAACTTTCAGTAAATTTTGAGTTAACTACACTCATTTCATTTGATAAAGTTGACTGTTGGTTTTTACAGTGTATATTGCACATGCTCGCCGGTAAAAGTCTCGATAAATTTCCTACATGAAGCTTGATTATTCTGTAGTTGTTTTGTGTAGTAAAGCTGACGGAAAATTAAATGTTGATAGGTTAACTAGTTGACTAGGAACTATACTTTAATTCCAGCATAACAATCAAGGAACTTGATTGTTATGCTGTTACCAAAGCTTTAAATAGGAAAATTATCAAAACTCTTTTTAAAATTTTTTTAGCCTGGATGCTAATGGTCTAATCCGATTCAATGATTTATGCTAAGCTAAGCTACAAGTGCTCTTGCCAAACTCAGAGATTATTGTTATTTCCTTCATTTTAGATTGTTATGCCGACTTCAGACTACATGATTTTAGCCCCGATTTTGACTCGCTTTGAGAAATTGCCAACAAATGCCAGAATTCACAGGCAAGTTGGTGCTCATTCACGTGTGAAACAATCACACAGTGTGAACGATCAAAGACGCGATCTGAGAGAATTGCCGATGAGCCACCAACACCCATGAGATATTTGGCATGCTAAATATCTGGAGCTGTCTGCGTTTTAAATCATGCCATGTGAAATGTGTTCTGATTGAAAATAACATCAGCGATTACCTACAGCCAATGACAGAAAGCGCTCATTTTCAGTTTATTTGGACCCAATAAATGGAGGAAAACCTAGTGGAAATTTGGCAGGAGCACCCGTGTCTGTTTGACGTGTCATCTGAGCAATATCACAACCAGCTCGAAAAAGAAAAAAAGTTGAGGAGAAATTCCTAATTCCCTTCAAAACGCAGGTGAACGAAACAAGTACATTTTCTACCCCACTAAAGGCGTCTTTCTCATTATGTAGTTCATAACAAAAGATAAACTACGTGACCTTGCATAGTTTCCATGTCCCTTCTTGCATGTGTTTGGCTGTGAGACGTAGTTTGGACAAAGTTGTCTGCGATTCTTCCTATTTTAAAGTCATGTAGTGTGAAACACAGCACTGACAGAACATTAGCCCAGATAGTTATGCAGTGTGAAAACATCTGTGACACGACTACTTTGAAAATCATGCAGTCTAAACTCGGTATTAATCCATATTTAACACAACAAATCACACACACACACAAAAAAAACATAATTAACATAATTTCATACAATCATAAACATATTAACAAAAAAAACATACAAACATTTGTTCCAATGCTTCCAATACCAGCATTGGTACTTAATATCACTTAGTGTGGGATCACTTAAAACCTTTATAATTTAGACATTCAATCGACACATTTTCGAAATTTACGATCATATAAGATTCAAGAGGGTTATATGAGCGTTCAAAAATGATAAAACTCAATGTATAACTCTAGGGGAGTTAGAAATTTAGCGTATTTCTACTATAAAAGAAGGAGTGTTCCTTTAACAGTGCAACAAAAGTATCTTCTTGCTGTTGAGGACACAAACTAATCTATTCCAGTCTGAGATGTATGTACAGTGTATGAGAGTCAACGCAGACTTTGTTCAGGCGGCTAATGAAGGCCATATGCATTATGCAAAATTTTGTTACAAACTACAAGAAACTGGAAAAACGACCTACTTTTTTCATTCATTCCTTTTCCTTCAGCTTAGTCTCTATTTCAGAGGTCACCACTGCGGAATGAACCGCCAACTATTCCAGCATATGTTTTATGCAGTGGATGCCCTTCCAGCCACAACCCATTATTGGGAAACACCCATACACTCCCATTTCATAAACACTCATACACTGCAGACAATTCAGTTTATTCAATTCACCTATAGCGCATGTCTTTGGATTGGGGAGGAAGCCAAAGCACCCGGAAGAAACCCAAGTGAACACAGGAAGAACATGCAAACTCCACATAGAAATGCCAACTGGCCTAGCCGGGATTCGAAACAGTGATTTTCTTGCTGACAGTGCTAACCACTGAGCCACCGTGCCCTACTTTTTTCATAAAGAAGAAATTTACATACATTTACAAACATCTATACTATAAAATTATCTGTTAGTTAACGGTTTCTGTTTTTTGTGATTCACACTTGTTTTCCGTTTTTTTATGGTTGTCAATTGCATTATGGGAGCTTGATCTCTGCTCTGTCGACTTATGATGTTGAAAATTCGACTCTGCAGTTTAAAAAAATGACAATTTAGAAGTTTTAAATAATGTATAAGAAATAATATATAGATGAATATGTCTGTAAAAGAACAGAAAATGTACTGGCAGTTTATTAAAAGCTTTTTGTAGCGTAATATACAACACAGACCCAGAAAACATAGCACTTTAATCTATTATAAATGTTAATAAAAGTCCCTTGTTCAAACTTTTCAAGGTTAAAAGCTGTTGGAAGAAAGACCAAGGCCCCATAATGCAAATCAAAGCATAAATAAAAAATTAAAGCATAAATCGCAAAATAAGAAAAACTGATAATTAACGGATATTTGAGTCAGTGTATGTTACACACTAAGGCCCAATCCCAATTCTACCCCTTAGCCCTTCCCCTCGTTTTGCGCATTCACGTCAAGGGGTAGGGGTGTCCCAATTCTCTTTTAAGCTACGGTCACACTGGGCTTTGTGTGTGCGAAATCCTGTCGTACGGCGCTGCAAAAAGGGGCGGGATTAAACAAGATGATTAGATATTAAAAAAGCGAGCGATTGCTCCATGTTTTACATTTTTGCCCAGAGAGGTCATGTTTTGATCCTAAATTGATCTCACGCAGTCAAGTGATGCGATTTCGCAGGTCAGAGTTCACAAAGCTTGAACTTTGCACCGCAGCAACATGCGAAACTTGACGCATGACCCTGTGTTTCCGGTCTGACGCATTCGCGTGCGTATGAATGGAAGTTTATGGGAGGAAAAGCCCTGTGTGACCGCAGCTTAACTAGAAGGTGTAGGACTAAGGGGAAAGGTTGAATACCCCTTCGAATGAAGATTTTTCAGGACCACACTCGAAACCAAGGAGTAAGAAAATTTCCCAGAATACACCAGCCATAACGGCAGGATTGCTGAACCCGGAAGTAAGGAGATCCACAAATTAATATTTTTTGTCATTATTACAATTTATATATATATATATATATATATATATATATATATAATTATTATTAACATCGCCCCTGTTGCTAAATCAGGGGTGCTCAAACTTTTTCATATGAAAAACCTAATATCATTGAGAGCCGTGGGCTGAAGATAAATATTCCAAATTATATTCTATTACAGTTGTCATGGGTGATTTCTTCATTTATTTCATAATATTTAAAAAATAAATAGAAAACAATTCTTTAAATCGTATTAACTAATGCAGTATAACTTTAAATTATAACTTATTGCAATAAAAACAGTCACATTTATAGCACAGTGGAGTTCAATGCTGGTCAAGCAGAATCAGCCTTTGACTTGATTTGCTAACCAAAGATAATCTGATTAATTTACACCATTTAATTAAACATCATTTCAGTTAGCGTTTAACAATAAAACAAACAAACAAACAAGGGTTACGGTAAATTTGAATTGACAATCTGGAAACCATCCTTATCATTTCCCTCTCTTCTCAGGCCAAATCAAAGGTTGCCATGCATGGACCCTAGTTTTGGGCATCTCTGGTCTAAATAATAAGAAAGCGAGTCATTTTCAAATGCATATTTCAGCATGCAAAGCTTCTGTGAAAACAAACATATCACTCCATCTTCTTTCCATCCACATGACAGGTCTTTAAGCAAGCAGAGATGGCTGTATAACTCAAATATAATCACATTAGCCGAGCCACGGGGACAATCGGCGGAATCGTGTTTCAGCGGGTTTGCGTAATGAGAAATATTGGGGATGTTTGCTTAACTTCCTTGATTTCAGCGATGATCACTGACAGCAGCACTTTAACAGAGATGTATCTGCTCTGTCTGCTGCAAATATGACTAATTGCGAATGCTTTATCTAGCAGATGGAGCCATGATTTAGTTGTGATGAAAAGCCCAAGAACGGCAATTTCAGGCAGAATGTAAATGTTTATGAATTGTTTTTAAGGCATTGCCCATCACGCAGAGAGATGATTGTTGGCTTTTATGAGATTAAACACCAGATGCATATTTATTTATTATCATATTCTTGAGGCAGACACTTTTTTGAGGCAGAATACAGCAAAAAAAAATTGTAAAATGTAAAAGTTTTTGAACACCCCCACACACACACACACTTCTGCAGCTATCTTTATGAGGACCTCCCATACTGTAGAAGTAAAGTTGTTGTTTATTTTACTGTACAGACTGTAAATTCTAAGCTCCATCCCTAACACCAAACCAAACCCTCACATTAAACATTAAATTTTACATTTGCAAATTACTTAATTAGGTGTGAATTATGAACCATTTTCGTGTATGCTTTTGCAGATCTCAAATTTCTCTCACGAGCACCATTCTCGCCTGCTGTTCCCATGTAAATCCACCAGAGGCCGCTGTCAACTGACTGACTGACTAACTGACCGATCGACTGACCCACCCTCCTCCTTTCCTACACCCAACTAATAGTGTTTTTAAAAGCACTGATTGACCCACCCACCTCGCTAAACCCAACCGACATTTTTTAAAAGCAACCTGATTTTTACCACGTTTTAAGATCTTACCATGTTCTCACTCTGTTATTTACTTGTTTATTTTATTTTTTGCCTTTTGTTTTTCCTGCTTTCTGGAATTGTTCTTTGCCGGACGCTAAGCCCGTTCTTGCGGTTAAGTTTTTTCTGCATCTCAAGTCTGCTGACGTATATGGCCAGTCACTGGGTAAACTGGTATTAGCGGAAAAGTCATCCACACAGAGGTAAGCGGTCAGCTAGTAGCGCAAAAGTAATCGGCGGCGTCATACCGCCCTGTAAAGTTCATTTTAATGACAAAAGGCAGCCATACGTAGCTCTGGCTACATAATTCGTGCTCTCCAGAATTGTATACAGGCATGTGTTTTCACAATGAGCATGTTTTGGTTTTCCTCATGGTGATCAAAAAATGTCCCCAACGTCTAAATTAATGGTGTTGCAATAATTGTGAAACATTTGTCCCTCCACAATGTAATGAATACATGGCTTGGAGACACAAGCACACAAACACATTCATCAGCATATAACAGACCTTTTAGTTTTTCGTGATTCCGTGATTGCTGAATCCAATGCAAAATCAACAAAATTTCGCAAATTTTTGCGATCCTGCTAAATTCCTAATTAAATGCAAAATAATTGCAAAAAATCTAAATAATCTCATAAAACATCCAATGCCAAACCATATAATCAAATTATATTTATTTAAGTTTGCAATTACTGGTTTTACATGACTTATAGAGGTTGCATATGCAGTGTTCTTGATATATTTCGGTGTCTCTCAAAAAAATTATGTCTCACCTGCGCCCTCACAATCATTCCATTGCATGGAGGGGGGGAAGGGGGAATTGTTTTACAGCCTGTGCAGTAAGCAGACGCAGATGAAGCGCGAGTGTTTACATGTGAAGTCAATCTAAAGATTCGATTAGACATCATGTGGTGCACATTGGCCGTTTTGTGCATTTGGCGCGCTTCAGACTGCAAAAGAAAGTGGGAAACATCTAAAAATCCTGAAATCTGAAAGAAAGTAACATTCATTTATTCATTTTCTTTTCACTTTAGTCCCTTTATTAATCTGGGGTCATCACAGCGGAATAAACCGGCAACTTATCCAGCGTATGTTTTATGCAGCGGATGCCCTTCCAGCTACAACCCATCACTGGGAAACATCCATACACACTTGTTCATAAACACACACTCATACACTACGGACAATTTAGCATACCTGTACCGTAATGCACCTGTACTTTAGACTTTGCGCCTAGATCATTAAAATACAGCCCACTGTGTTTTCTACCCAGACATATAAAAAGAACATATTTTAGAGCAGTAATCTCAATACTGTGATATTTCTATACAAGGTTATTATACCGTCAGAATCTTATACCAGCCCATGCCTAGTAGCAAAGAAAAACTAAGGAAGTCAATAGTAACAATCAAGTTGAAGTGTAAGTCAAGGGTAACAAATCATTCCAGAAGTGAACTACTCCTTTAACATTATTAATAACCTAAGTTTATTAATCTTTGTAGAGAAAAGCCCCACACTGAACCTTTACCCATCAAATGACACTTCCACAGTACACATTTACAGTACACACACCTCTGAGCTTGACAGGAGCTGATGGCGGTCATGCAGGAATGCTGTAAGTCTCAGCGGTGACGAGCGTTCGCCGAGCTCCTGCCATTTCTCATTCATGACTGAGGAAAAGTGCGGACGTGAAGCCTGTCACTCCCTTGACACTCAAGTGTGGAGTCATTACCACGAAAGGTCAAACTCTCTCAGATCCGTCTTTAACCCGACTGGCTGCTCGCAATCCTTTAAGCTGTTTGGTTAAAGTTAATTAGTTTGTTTCGCAAATCTAAATGCTGTCTAGTTTGGTATTTACAGTTTTCCTTTGACATCTTTTTGAAGCCATAACCGTCCGTTTCGCTTTTCCCCCGTGGTGATACGTCGGAAAGGACATTACATTCCCAAAACGGTTTGTCTTTGACTAAAAGGGGCTGACATTTGGCACAATATTAAAAAATCCCATAAAAGCGACATGGAGTCCTAAATTCAGTCTCTCGAAGACTTAAATGACTTTCTTTTCTTTTTTTTTTTGGAGCTGCTGAAGGGCGATAAAAATCTGGAGCCCATAATCAGAGAATTACCTGATGGCCGAGAAATGTCTTTCAGCTTGAATTATCAGCCTCCTTTTTATGAATGTGAAGGCTTATCTGATGCCCTGCCGATGAGAGTGACAGTTCAACCTGAAAAAAAAAGCCAAAAAACACAATTTTAGGAGTTATTAAAAAGGATGAAGAAAAAAGTTATATATTAACAAATTATAATATAATAACAGGCTACGCGGTGGCTCAGTAGGTAGTACTGTCGCCTCACAGCAAGGTCGCTGGGTCAGTTGGCATTTCTGTGTGGAGTTTGCATGATCTCCCCACGTACGTGTGGGTTTCCTCCGGGTGCTCCGGTTTCCCCCACAGTCCAAAGACATGCGGTACAGGTGAATTCGGTAGGCTAAATTGTCCGTAGTGTATGAGTGTGTATGGGTGTTTCCCAGAAATGGGTTGCACCTGGAAGGGCATCCGCTGCGTAAAACATATGCTGGATAAGGTGGCGGTTCATTCCGATGTGGTAACCCTGGATTAATAAAGGGACTAAGCTGAAAAGAAAATGAATGAATGAATGAATATAATAACAGTAGTATATAATAGTGCTTGTGTTTATACATTATAAATGATAAGAAAATTTGTTTAATTAATTTCCATGTCTTCTACTATCTAGCATAAAAATACGCTAGTGTTCGTGTTTATATATTATATATGATGACATTATACTATTATACCATGACTATACTATGACTATACTATATTATACTACTATACTAATGTTTGAGTTTATATATTATATATGATGATGACTATTATACGACTATACTAAGACTATATTACTATATACTACTATATAATATATGCTGCCATACTAGTGTTTGTGTTTATATATTATGACGACCAGGGGCGTCGCTAGGGTATATATATATATACCCTATATACCCTGGTGTATATATATATATATATATATATATATATATATATATATATATATATATATATATATATATATATATATATATATATATATATATATATATATATATACAGTTAAAGTAAGAATTATTAGCCCCCCTTTGATTTTTATTTTTTTTCTATTTTAAATATTTCCCAAATGATGTTTAACAGAGGCAGCAAATTTTCACAGTATGTCCGATAATATTTCTTTCTTCAGGAGAAAGTCTTATTTGGTTTTTTTTTCGGTTAGAATAAAAGCAGATTTACATTTTTTAAAAGCCATTTTAAGGTCAAAATTATTAGCCCCTTTAAGCTATATATTTTTTTTGATAGTCTACACAACAAACCATCATTATACAATAACTTGCCTAATTACCCTAACCTGCCTAGTTAACCTAATTAACCCAGTTAAGCTATTAAACGTCACTTTAAGCAGTTGGGGGAAAAAATAATGGGGGCTAATAATTCAGGGGGGCTAATAATTCTGACTTCAACTGTATATATATATATATATATATATGTATATATATATATATATATATATATATATATATATATATATATATATACACATATATATATATATATATATATATATATATATATATATATATATATATATATATATATATATATATATATATATATATATATATATATATTTTTTTTTTTTTTACTTTTATTTATTTATTGTTTTATTGTATTATTTATTATTCATTTATTTATTATTATATTTGAATGTACATTAAAGTGCAAAACTCTAATAAACTTGTCATGATGTAAAGATGTATATTCATAAAAAAAATTAAAAAGATTCATATTCTTATTTATTTATTTATTTATTTATTTATTTATTTATTACTTATTTGTTTATTATTAAATGGATGTATATAAAAGTGCAAAACTCTAATAAAATTGGCATGATGTAAAGATATTCATAATATTCATTATTTTTTTTTTTTAAAGATTCACACTTTTCATCATTCATCTCACACCTTATTCACACAACTCATTTTCCTCTAGCATTTTACCCACAGGTTAAAGATTCGACCGCAAACAGTGCTGTTTTTGATGTGGAAGCACCTGCTCACTAATAAATCCTAATTTTCCCTAAATTACTGTTTGTTCGCTTGTAAAATAAAAACCAGAAAATATATCGAGTGGGAGTCAGACATGAACCAAAAAAGAAGAAAAAAAAGAGAGTGAATCGATAGTTGTCATTAATTCAGAAAGGAGTTCAGCTCGGGGTATTGAGTTTTTCATTACTGAGCTTTTACACATCTTACCATTGCAGAGTTCAGCCTTGAAAGCACACGCACACCAAAAAAACACAAGATCTTTTTAAAATAAAGCACTCGTAGGCTGAGACTTGACACTTAAATAATGAACCAATAAACCTTTATTGACTTTGGAGTATTAAAAATGTCAAACATCCCGCTTTCTAATGAAACTTATTAGACATGTATGATGAAAAGAGTCAAACAGCATCATTTAAAACAAAATTAAGACCGCTGAACGCTCGAGATGTCTGACTACATTGATTTAACGCAGTACAAATTCGTAAATATCTTTAAATAAATCCTTAGCAGTCATATTTTTAAGAAAAGATGTGCAAAAATTATATACGAAGGCTGCTTCATTTGCATTATGAGAGCCTGCAATCTCCCAGCGTTTCCGACCCATAACAAATGCATAATAAGTATTGTGCAAAGCAATCATGCTCTAGCATTAACTCCGGCGACTATGTAAACGGCTTTATAGCTTCGCAAAAAGATTTATTGCTACTGTTCAGTGATGGGGAAAAATTTAATTGTTACGTAAACAATTAAGGAAGTCGGTGTTAACTCAATCTTGAATGTACCTCCAGCAAATAGTAGCTTGTGTGATTTAGTTTAAGGAGCCCGAATTTAATTACCACTCTCTGTCCGTTATCTCCATATTTTAATTTAATTAGCAGCCCGCCGAACAAAAGCAAAATAAAAAGCACTCAACTCATTAAGAGGGGAAAGAGCCATGATTTCGCAGGAGGAGGAATGAGAAGCGCGTTCCAGTCAGATTCCCTGGCGCTCGGTTTGAAATAAATACGATGATACCTGCGTGATGCATTAGCGTGCATGAAGCAAATCGTGCGCGGTGCAGAAATGAGGTGTTGGTGTGCTTAAATACAAATCAAGTTTTTATGAGCTGAGTGCATTTACTTGATTGGGTTGTGTTTATGTTCTTGACTCCACTTAAAATGGCACGGCTTAAAGTGTGTCATCATTATGACAATTATGTATTATAAATGATTTCTTAAGATTTACCCGGTGGATTTGTTTTCCCGAATTGGTGACTATTTTGAGGCGAGGAAAAATCTGCACATATTTTTCAAAAGGCTGGATGGATGTACATGGATGGATATATCATTATTTATCATTATTTATTTTTCAAATATTTCACAAATATATGTTTAACAGACCAAGGAAATGTTTACAGAAAGTCTTATTTCTTTAGTTTCGCTGGAATAAAAGCAGTTTTTATTTATTTACTTTTCAAATAAATAAAAGTCAATAATAATAGCCCCCTTAAGACATTATTAATAAATATTATATTATTTATTTGTTGGTTTGTTTGCTTATTTATTTATTTATTTATTTAATTAATTAATTTATTTATTTATTTACTTATTATTTATTTGTTTACTTTTAATTTTTTATTATTTATTTGCTTATTCATTTAATTATTATTTATTTATTTATTTATTTACTTTTATATTATTTATTTATTCATTTACTTATTATTTATTTATTTATAATTAGTTTTTTTTATTATTCATTCATTCATTTATTTATTACTTATTTATTTAATTATTAATATTTATTTATTTATTACTTATTTATTCATTACTTGTTTATTTATTTATTATTAATTTATTTATTATTTATTTATTTATTACTTATTGATTATTAATTAATGTAGTATTATTTATATATTACTTACTGTTTATTACTATACTGTTTATTTATTATTTATTTATTTACTATTTATTACTTTTTTATTTATTTATTTATTACTTATTTGTTAATCTATTTATTAGTTATTTATTTATTACTTATTCATTACTTATTCATTTATTTATTATTTTTTATTTTTCATAATTTATCATTTATTTATTTATTTATTTATTTATTATTTGTTTATTTATTTATTATTAATTAATTATGTATACTTATTTATAATTAATAAATTATTATTTTTATTTATTACTTATTTGTTTTTATTTATTACTTTTTTTATTTATTTATTATTCAAAATTATTTATTTATTACTTATTTATTCATTACTTATTCACTTATTTATTACTTATTTATTTTTTATTGTTTATTTATTTATTTTGTATTTACTTAATCATTCACTTATTTGTTTATTTATTGTTATTTATTTATTACTTGTTTACTTATTTGTTTATTATTATTTAATATTAATGTATTTACTATTGTTATTATTATTATTATTATTATTATTATTTATTACTTATTTGTTTGTTTATTTATTTATTTATTTATTTATTTATTTATTTGTTACTTATTTGTTTATTTATTGTTTATTTATTTGTTATTTATTTGTTATTATTAACTGTAAGAATACTTGATACCTAATGCTGAAACAGAGTACTCAACATACAAAAATAATTACAGTATATAGTAGGTATAAAGAAAGATGTAATATCCTAGGTTTTCACATAAACCTCAGGTTATTTTAATTATTTAAACATTTTAAAAAATGAAATACAGATCTAAATAGTAGCACTCGATTTTATCTTTAAAAGTGAGAAATTCACTGTCCGAATGCAATTTTACCTGACCAAATGCAATATATATGCAATATGTAAAAAAAAGTGTAACACTTAGCTTAAGCAACAATTAACATCACTTACCTCTGGCTTATAACCAGCCTATTATTAAGATATTAACTTAATAATAATTTATTAGCACATGATCTAATTCTACATTCCTAATCCTACCCAAAACCCATACCTAAACCCAAATACTACCTTACAAAGTATTAATAAGCAGCTAATAAATATGTTTATTGAGCTAAAAGTCTTAGTTAATGGTTTGTTGATTGTACAGTAAAATAAAATGTGGCCTAAAAAAACATATCAAGCAGTGACGAACAAAATCGCACAAAACTGTTCCAAAACACACACAAGTTGCTTCTGCATTTGGCCTCATTTGTCAGTATGTTTGTATGCAGACATCTATATTGAATGGCTCTTGTTCAGCGCATGCATAATTTATATTTCTCCCACTGCCAAGCAAGCACTTTTGTCAGTGACACTACAGACCTGTTCCTGGACGTCCCGCTGACCCAAGTCTGCCTTGATCACCGCAGGCCTGCTCCGTCTCCTGGGCCCGGGCTATTTCAGTTCAGCTGACAGCCAGACGCTTCAGCATGGGGTCTCCCGTCGACATTTGTGGCACAACACAAGCCTGAAAACACAAAATCAGGCAGAAACATGTCAACGATTCATTAGGCAAACAGGTTGCAAAAATAACTGAGTGATTGTAAATCAATAGAGAGTCTATGATGACGTTAAACTCAAGTTTTTAACAGTGTATAAAGTTTGAAAGCAGGGATATGCTTAAAACCCTCATTGGCTGTGCAAACCTTATGTGCATTGTGTAATCACAGTGAAACCACAGAAAACAAATAGTAATCATAGTAAAACCATAGTATCCACAAAATGAACTATAGTTTTACTATGGCATTTGAAGTAAAACCATAGTAAGTACAAAATGAACCATGTTTTTATTATGGCATTTGAAGTAAAACCATAGTAAGTACAAAGTGAGCCCTGTTTTTACTATGGCATTTGAACTAAAACCATAGCAACTACAAAATTAATCATAGTTTTACTATGACATTTGAAGTAAAATCATGGTAATAACAAAGTGAAGCAGAGTTTTACTATGGCATTTGAAGTAAAACCATAGTAATTACAAAGTAAAGCACAGATTTGCTATGGCATTTGAAGTAAAACCATGGTAATAACAAAATGAAGCATAGTTTTGCTTTGGCAATTGAAGTAAAACCATAGCAACTAAAAAATGAACCAGGGTTTTACTACGACAGCTGAAATAAAATCATGGTAATAACAAAGTGAAGCATAGTTTTACTATGGTATTGGAAGTAAAACCACAGTAATTGCAAAGTAAAGCACATATTTGCTATGGCATTTGAAGTAAAACCATGATAACTACAAAATGAACTATGATTTTACTATGGCATTTGAAATAAAAACATCATAACTACAAAATGAACTATGGTTTTACTATGGCATTTGAAGTAAAACCATGATAACTACAAAATGAACTATGATTTCACTATGGCATTTGAAATAAATCCATGATAACTACAAAATGAACTATGGTTTTACTATGGCATTTGAAGTAAAACCATGATAACTACAAAATGAACTATGGTTTTACTATGGCATTTGAAGTAAAACCATGATAACTACAAAATGAACTATGATTTTACTATGGCATTTGAAGTAAAACCATGATAACTACAAAATGAACTATGGTTTTACTATGGCATTTGAAGTAAAACCATAGTAATTAAAAGTAAACCAGGACTTTACTAGGGCGTTTGAAGTAAAACCATAGTAATTAAAAAAATAAACCATAACTTTACTAGGGCATTTGAAGTAAAACCATGGTAACTAAAATAAACCATGACTTTACTAGGTCAAAAAAAAAAAAACATAACCAACTTACTATGGTGGATTTAACTGAGTTAATTATTTGTTTATATGTAAATATTTGATTAAAAACCAATTTTATGTATTTATTCATTTATTTATTTATTTTGTAAAATTTTAGTTGACTCTCTGAATCATACGGGCCCATGTAAACTTTTTTTTCACCCATACAGTTTACATTCTCTTCAAAATAACTAAAATCTGCATTATAGAATTTAACTTGGTACTCTGTTGTTGTTCCAAGAGCTAGTTTCTATGCCTGACAATCAAGTTGTCGTGGTCATAACCTTCGACCACCACCTGTTCCACAATGCACTGGCCCCTTTACGGCTCCCCCTGTGAGTGGTGGGCCTGCATGAGGATGGTCCTACATCCGGATAAAACCCGGCCACCAGGCGTTTGCATACGAGCCCCATCCCCAGCCCTGGCTTCAGGGTTGGGCCCCGGCTGCACCATACCAGGTGACATCATGGTCCTTAATGTTGTTGTGCTCATAAGGGGTTTTTGAACCACACTTAGTCTAACCTGTCACCTAAGACCTTTTTGCCTTGGGAGACCCTACCAGGGGAATTAGCAACCGACAACATAGCTCTTAGGATCACTCAGGCACTCAAACCCTTCCTGCGGTTCATGGAGGAGGAATTTTTATGGGCAGAATTTCAAAGCGCAGCCCTGGGCAGGAGGGAGTCCAGTTCAACGACCACAGGATTTAATCTCTGTTATTCACAGACGATGTTGTTCTGTTGGCTTCATTGAACATAGACCATCAGCATGCAATGAGGTGGTTTGCTGGCAAGTGTGATGCGGCTGGGATTAGAATCAGCACCTCCAAGTCCGAGGCCATGGTGCTCCACCGGAAAAAGGTGGTTTGCCATCTCCAGGTTGGAGGAAAGTTCAAGTGTCTTGGGATTTTGTTCACGAGTGAAGGAAGGATGGAATGTGAGACTGACAGGCGGATTGGTGCAGCTGCAGCAGTAATGCGGTCAAGGTATCAGTCCGTTGGTGTAAAGAAGGAGCTGAGCCGAAAGGCAAAGCTCTTACCGGTCAACATATGTTCATACTCTCACCTATGTTCATGATTTTTAGGTCATGACCGAAGGGACAAGATCTTGGATACAAGCGGCCGGAATGAGTTAATTTCGCAGGGTGGCAGGGCGCACCTTTGTAATGTAATGTGTATTTATACAGCGCATTTATTGTGTATGACCATACACCCAAAGCGCTTTACAATCATGAGGGGGGATGATGATTGGATGATGCGACGGTTGCCACAGGACAACGGCGCCAGTGCTCACTACACACCAGCTATTGGTGGAGTGGAGAGACAGTGATAGAGCCAATTTGCTGGATGGGGATGATTGGGAGGCCATGATTGTAAGGGCCAATAAAGGGACTTTGGCCAGGACACCCCTACTCTTTATGAGAAGTGCCATGACCACACAGAGTCAGGACCTCAGTTTAACATCCGATGAACTGAACATCCTCAGTTCATCCGAAAGACGGCACACACTGACAGTGTAGTGTCCCCTTCACTTTCACTGGGGCATTAGGACTCACACAGACCACAGGTTGAGTGCCCTCTGCTGGCCTCACTAACAACAGCAATCTAGCTTTCCTATGTGGTCTCCCCTCCAGGTACTGACCAGGCTCAGCCCTGCTTAGCTTCAGCCGGTCTTGGGCTGCAGGGTGATATGTACAGTAGATAGGGTGAGGAGCTCTGTCACACAGGACGAGCTCAAAGTAGAGCCGCTGCTCCTCCACATTGAGAGAAGTCAGCTGAGGTGGCTCGGGCATCAGTTTCGGATGCCTCCTGGATGCCTACCTAGGGAGGTGTTCAAGGCATGTCCCGCCGGAAAGAGGCCTCGGGGAAGACCCAAGACATGCTGGAGGCACTATGTCTCTTGGCTGAGCTGGGAAAGCCTCGGGATCCCCCCCAGAGGAGCTAGGGGAAGTTTCTGGGGAGAGGGAAGTCTGGGGTTCTCTCCTAAGACATTATTGCATAACTGTTGTTAATTGTAATATAACTTGCTTATGTTCTGTGGTTCCTACAATTTGTACATGGTTAGTACAGTCATATTTACTATAGTTTTACTATAGTAAAACATGGTTAATTTTTGTAAGTGCACACTTGGTCTGAGATCCACTTATTATGGTATTAAGATTTGGTTACATGGACATATTTAGACACAGCAACTAACCTGAATAAGCAAATAAGGAATTAATACAACCTTTAAAATTATACACACAAGACAACAACATAGTGTATGAAAACTCAGGAATAATTGTTAACCAGGCAAATGATCTGCATATAGCCCAGGGTTAGTTTACCTCAGATTTAGAATGGTTAAAATGAGTTTTCAATTTCAAACAAGAAAAGGTTTTTCTGTTTCAGAAAGGTTGCTTGGCCATCCTTAACACCAGCAAAATGCATCCAAATCCAAACTTACATGGCACAGATGATGGGGTAGAGTCAGGTTGGGCATTTTGTCTTTGTTCCCTTGGAAACAGTAACACAGAGAGGCTGTTCAGAATGCCAGACGCTTTAGCCCCATCATGCACACCACACAGACACATCTGCTCGAGAGTAACTCCATAGCGCTTTTGCCAAGAACCCCCCCCACCCCCCCCCCCCCCATACACACACACACACACACACACAATACAAAAATGCCTTTTTAAATGCCTTTTTTGCTTTCATGCCTTTTTTAACTTTATTTCTAGCTCAAGGTTTGAGTGTATTGCTAGATATGTCACGCTCGAGGAAACAAAGGCAATTTTTGTAAAGGTTTGTTTTTGTCTTTATTTAGTTTTGAGGACCTGCTAACTAAACATCGCTAATTTAAAGCAACAGTATGCAAGAATGTTCATATATTTTTGTTGCTAACATGTGATAACAATTCCCATTTTATGTTTTATCAGTTAAAAGTTTTAGCAGTTTAACCACTTAACTGCTGCCATAACATTTTGAACATGACATGACGTGTGTTCAACTTAAATGAATGTGCTTTGGTGCAGATTTAAACTTTGTCTCATTTTAAAGAAGACATATGTCAGATTATAGCTAATTACCAAAACGTTAAATAAAACAAAGGTAAGAAACTTTATGAAGTAATAAAACAGTAAATTTATATTTTATAATTGTACATAAAATATGTATTTGACAAAACCTGTATACAAATATTCCAAAAGTTGATATCTCAAAAAAATGAGCTTTCAGTTAGATTGTTTTGCCGCAGTACCAAATATGACCACCAGCTGACACCCAGATTCTATTTGCTTCAATACAAGGGCGCCCCCTATGTTTTGATGAATAAGAGCCCTATTTCTTTATTCTTTTGACAATATTTGTAAAGCAGACTCACAATTCCGAAGTAGTATGGAAATTTTGGTGGTATATGATTTCAATTTAGCCTCTAAAAACATCTCAAATCGTCTAAAAATTTTTTTACATGTGGATTGCTGTAGCAAAGTAATGCTCAAAGACTTGATAGGACATAATTATTGCAAGATAATAAATGCCTGTTGCTTAGTATCAAGGATCAGTCACCAGATATCATAACCACAAATTTTACACTTTCAAGTGACATATTGTTTGTCATTAATACTTTATGTTTAGATTACAATAATATAGTCTAAATACGTAACGGTAAATAGCCACACAGGTCGTAGGGTAACAATAAATGTGTTTTAATCTATTACTCTTCCTAACAAAAAAAGCAGTAAAATATGTATTCATAAGTCTTAGACGTTCCCAACGATATGTAGTTTGTCATGATTAGATTAGGATTTAACTGCAAGGAGGTGATGAAAACTTAAGCGTCCAGGTGGTGTGACCGTGGCAGTTAGGGGCTGATAGTCACCTAAAATATGAAACTAAATTTATAAATGTGTTATGTTAAATAAATCCAATTTAAAACAATTTGCAGAACACCGCTAATTTACACCAGTCTCAGGACAGCTCCACACACCACTGCTAGATGGTGCCACTAGCTGGTGCAGTGTGTGAATCGCGAAATTCAAAAGTGAAAGTCATCATCTTGCATACTGTTAGTGGCTCCCTGAAACGTGAACGTTAGGTTACACGTTAGCATTGCATCATTTACACAGTGCATATACCTCAGGAATGAGAAAAATAGAGAAACCTGCAATTGGAAGGTACAATTACACCCTTGAATGACTGAATTAAGCAGTAATACAGGTCATTCTCAAGCACAGTGAATGCTGAAGGCACTAAATATGATCCTCACTGCACAATACTAATAGTATTGTGCTTCACTTTTAAATGAAAAACGAGGAATTAATTCACAAAATTTCTTTCAATTCACAATTTCACAAAAATTAACGCCATGATGACCTGCTCTGAATGAAGTCCCTAATTCACGCAAAACCAATTTAAAACTTTGAGTATAGAAAAAAAAAAAATTATCCACTTAATTTAATCTGCTCATTCAAACAGTTTTTTACTCAAACAATCTTTTTAAAAAAAAGATTACGTGATTTAAGTTTAAACATAAAGGTCCTGTGCATTCCAAAAATGACATTTGCTGCATCCTCAAACTACTTATTTCAAATAAGGTGAAACAACACAATTCTTAAGTTAAAAAAAAATGTTTTATATTCAATACATATAAATTTGTTTAAAAAATGATCAAGTTAACTTAATCTATTTGCCGACCAAACCAGCTTACTATCAACTGACTGACTCACCGATTGACCCACCCATCCATCCCCTTCCCTAAACCCAACCAATAGTGTTTTCAAAACTGATCTAGAAATAGGAAAGTTTAAAGCCTGTTTGTTTTTCGCAGTCAACTCCGCTCTGCATCCCAAGTTCATCAGCGTACGTGGCGAGCTACTGGGCAAACTGGTAACACCAGAAAAGCTGTACCTCTAGGTACATATTTCGCACTCTCCAGAAATGTAGACAGAGATACGTATCCAAAATGAGCCTGTGTTGATTGTACATAATGTCAGAAGTTCATATGATTAAATTCCTAGAAAAATGTATGGATTGTATGTATGTATGGAATGTATGTAGGATTTTCAAAAAGAGTTACGCCCACAAACCCCAACTTTTATTGTAAAATGAGCATATTTATTTAAACATACAAATGAGATCATATACAAATTAATATAAATTATCCACTAATTCAAAAAATTCCAAACTGCAATGATATTGCGTTGGTTTTACCATTCATTTTCCTTTGGCTTAGTCCCTTATTTATAAGGAGTTGACAAAGCGGACTGAATTACACAGTGGATGCCCTTCCAGCCGCAACCCTGTACTGGGAAACACCCATACTCTCACATTTACACACCAATTGTTTGTGTTACCCAATTATAGCGCATACAGGGAAATTGGACCACCTATAGGAAACCCATGTGAATACAGGGAGAATATGCAAACTCCACACAGAAAAGCTAACTGGTCCAGCCGGGACTCAAACCAGCAACCTTCTTGCTGTGAGGCGACAGTGCTAACCACTGCACCACCATGCCACTCTGTTGGTTTAACCAATTTTAACTGAAAGATACGATTTAGTTCATTTCTATGAGCTTTAAATTGAGTAGCCAACACATAAATTGAATAGCTTGAATTGAATAGCATTTACCTTCAAAATTTCTGTCATTTTTTTTCTTATTTCCAAGAACAAAAAAAGACTAAATTAAGGAATTCATTGACTTTCCCATTTACTTGATAATGATTACGATGACAGATCAGGCACTTACCGCAACATACGGTCAAACTGGCGCTGAGGCAGCCATAAGACAGGGAAACTTAATTCATAGAGGAGAGATGGAGTGCAATATCTGTTGCCCTTACATCAACCTGTCAGAGAAAGTTAAAGTGATGGACTCTTTATTCTCAAAAAAAAAAAAAGCCTGTTAACTTCCGTCAGCAAATATGGCAGTGACTGGCCTGGCTTTCAGCCTAATGTAACCAACTGGAGTAGTTCTCTCTCCCAAATACTCCCAGGCATAAAACCACCATCAGCATTATTTAAGAGCTGCTAAAAGTTTATTTACGGTGAAGATGTTTGCGGGCTTTCACAGAAATACGCGAAAGGCCTTCAAAAACACCTTGAGATAATAGAGATTGATCAGTGCACTGTATCTGCCAATGGTCGATTAAACATCTCCACCTCATAAAAACATATTAGAATCCTCCCCTTTATGCGTTGACCTTGAGCTAGAATGCACTGAAATGAACAAACCAGACGGTGTAGCATTTGCTAGCGTGTTTGTCAAAGCAAATGTTTTTAAAGTGTACACAGAAAACTATACTTCAAAGACCGGGGCGAAAAAGTCAACGTTTTATTCCCTCTGAACTGGAGTGCGGGAGAGAGGGAGTGTGGTCTTTTCCATACTCCAGCGATATTTGGTCAATGTTATTAATAAGAAACAGATTAAGGAGCGTCTTGGAACCGGAGTCTGCCAAGAATTGGCCGCCATTGCATCATCTGTATCAAGCTGATAGTGTCTTAGATTACCTCAGAACCTATTAATAATATTTTTGGA
The DNA here is from genome assembly GCF_903798145.1 of Danio aesculapii. Classification (NCBI taxonomy): domain Eukaryota; kingdom Metazoa; phylum Chordata; class Actinopteri; order Cypriniformes; family Danionidae; genus Danio; species Danio aesculapii. Next base: position 27,555,692 of record NC_079459.1, on the reverse strand, counting down.
GAGAGTATGTGAAATTTTAGCGATCTGTATTTTACCTTCTGTCTTTGACGTTTGACTTGATGTTCTTAACAGGAGAGGAGATATTATGCAGAGAGTTCAAGCTGCTCTCTTCCATACTGTCAAAGTGGACCAGCTTTTGAAATAAAAGAATTGGTGGTAATAAATTCAACTCAGGCTCATTGTGAAAATGTACCCCCGTCTACATTTCCCGAGAGCGTGAATTCTGGCAGTATGACGCCGCCAACGACTTCTGTTTCTTTTCACCAGCTGACCACTTGCCTCCATGTGGATGGCTTTTCCACTGCAACCAGATTGCCCAGTGGCTCGCCGTGTACATCGGCAGACTTAAGATGCAAAGAGGAGTTGACTGTGACGACTGGGTTCGAGACGGCGAAGAACAGTTCTAGAAAGCAGGTAAAACAAAAACAGAAGGCAAAAAATATAATAAACAACTAAATAAAAGTGTGATAACGTGGTAAGATCTGAAAACGTGGTAAAAATCTTATTCTGGATTGCTTTTGAAGTGGGTGATCTGGTCAAATGGTGCTTTAGAAAACACAATCGGTTGGGTTTAGAGAAAGTGGTGGGTAGGAGTACCGGTCGATCGATCAGTCAGTCAGTCGACAGTGGCCTCTGGTGGATTTACGCACGAACAGTACGTGCAAATGGCGCTCGTGAGAGAAATTTGAGATCTGAAAAAGCATACACAGCGGCCTCTGGTGGATTCGTGAAAACAAAAATTGCAACAAAAAAAAAAACCTTACCTCCTGGGACGTATTTCAGAAATGTGTATAGATACATTTCATAAATACAGTATTAATAATGATTACATGTTAATGATAAGCCTGGGTTGAATAAATTGCATTTAAAATTTAGTTCATTCCAAAAGGAAAATTCTAGTCGTATTTTCTCACTTTCCAGTAATTCCAAACCAATACATGTGCTCTTTGGAACAGAAATTACAATATTTTTTAATAAAATCTAAAAGATTACAGTCTTATGTGCAGCAGTGAAACTAAATGGACCCTAATGGAAGCATATACAGAGAAAACAGCTTTGGACCAAGAAAAAAGCCCAGAGGGACCTCACAACAAGGAGGTGCTAAAAAAAGTGTGTAAAAAGATTTTTCAAATGAATCCATATGAATCAAATGGTTTGATCAAAGTCTTTTATTCAAATATAGGCCAGGTTTTCTACTAAGATGCATTTTTTAATGGATCACAAGTAAACAAAGATATCTGACTTACATCTTGTATTTGCTCTCTCCTGTCTCTTCTGTATCTTCTGTCCTCTTCTGTCCATGTTTCTGATTTATTTGAAGGGATCCAGCAGGCACAGGACGTCAACATGACGTCAGATTGACGTTGTACTCCAACGTCGTGGGACGTTGCATTTTGTTTGGAAATGAAAATCAGGTTGACGTCAGAACCCAACAACAGGCCGTAGTCAATGTCCAACATCGGACAGACGTTGCATTTTGGTTATTTTCCAACACAACCTAAAAACAACAATGTATCAATTTTTAATGATGTTGTAGCTTGACATTAGCTATTTTCCATCAAAAAATGTGAATCAACTTTATGCGCAAAACTTGATTATCACATAAAAGATGTGCGAATAAAGCAGCATTTCCATCCAACGAGTCAAAGAGAACCAAATCAACACTTCCTGATAAACTGGCGCCAAATATCAAACATATAAATGGAATTTGCGTGGAAGTTTCGTGAATCTTTTCTTTATTTAATCAATGACTTGCCCCTCAGAAGACAATCCTGACACGCAGTGAACATGCGGTGGCTTTTGAAGTCGTGAGACGCGGAGCACAGAAACTCTTGATTCTGGAGGTAATTAAGAATATAATAACACTAATACTGAAATGGTTAAGGCGTTTTAGAATGACCAAAACAACATTTCAGATGTTTTACAGTGTGCTCAGCCTGCTCGTTTATCCATTCACACACATTTGTATCATCACATAATCACATGACCTTTTTTTAATGTTCATACTGGAGTTTGTTTAGTAAAACGGTTTCCATCATAGTTTATGCGCAAATTCCAAAAATTATCAAATAAAATGTTTATCCTACTCAGTCATGCGCATACATTTTTTATGCGCACTGTCAAAATTTATGCTCATCTTGGCATTTCCATCAACCGTTTTTTATTTATGTGCATGTACAAAATGCGCATAAAAATAGGTGGATGGAAACGTAGCTATTGTGTGGATGTTACCGATATGACGTCTATCAGACATTTGATTTTGGTTGCCATAACTGATATATAAATGTCAGTATTTGACATCAATATGACGTTGGTTTAAGATGTTGGCTTGAAATTGGATTGTGGTCACTTTCCAACACAACCTAAAATCAACTAAATATCAACGTCATTTCACGTCAATATTGTATGTCGAAATAACATAGTCCTATGCTGGCGCCCTAAATCTAACCTAATATTAACATCTTATGATGCTGTGTGTCTGCTTAGGAGGGTCTATAAATGAGTATATTTATAGGCTTCTTATAATATTGCAATTTAAGACACAAGGGACAACGGAGAACAGTATCTTTTGTTTTAATCTAAAAGCTGTGTCTGTATTAAAACTTCTAACATCGCTATTTGTCCTCTTTTTTGAAAATGTTGCCTTCAAACCAATCTTAAGATTTCAGACAGACTGTATAGACTTTCAGTGAAATAAAAAAAAATCTTGTACGTTTCATTAAAAATATCCTCACTTTTACGTGTGGTGCTAGCCGGATTGAAACACACCTTTTACTGACATCACACAAATAGTTAACTATATGCGACAAAACAAAACATAATATGATTTTAACACTATTTTTATTATTATGCATTTTAAACCTTTTCTTGTTAATGGGTTAGATCTAAAAAAAAAAGACTATTGAAATAAAAAAAAGTCTAGTATTTCTGATTTATGCTATTCGGGAGCCATGTGCACCCACTGACAGGTAAATCTGCTTCTCTATTGGCATGACATTTTGTACAGTATTGCAAAAGCATTTTAGATGTACAAAATATGTAATATATTAACATATGTCAAATAAACAAATATACAGCAAATGAGAAATAAATGACAGAAAAAAGGAATAAAAACAGACAATATCTAAACCTAAATCTAACCTAATATTAACATCTTATGATGTTGTGTGTCTGCTTAGGAGGATCTATAAATGAGTATATTTATAGGCTTCTTATAATATTGCAATTTAAGACACAAGGGACATCGGAGAACAGTATCTTTTGTTTTAATCTAAAAGCTGTGTCTGTATTAAAACTTCTAACATCGCTATTTGTCCTCTTTTTTGAAAATGTTGCCTTCAAACCAAACTTAAGATTTCAGACAGACTGTATAGACTTTCAGTGAAATAAAAAAAAATCTTGTACGTTTCATTAAAAATATCCTCACTTTTACGTGTGGTGCTAGCCGGATTGAAACGCACCTTTTACCGACATCACACAATAAGTTAACTATATGTGACAAAACAAAACATAATTTGATTTTAACACTATTTTTATTATTATGCATTTAAAACCTTTTCTTGTTAATGGGTTAGATCTAAAAAAAAAAAGACTATTGAAATAAAAAAAAGTCCAGTATTTCTGTTTTATGCTATTCAGGATCCCTGTGCACCCACTGACAGGTAAATCTGCTTCTCTATTGGCATGACATTTTGTACAGTATTGCAAAAGCATTTTAGATGTACAAAATATGTAATATATTAACATATTTCAAATAAACAAATATACAGCAAATGAGAAATAAATGACAGAAAAAAGGAATAAAAACAGACAATATCTAAACCTAAATCTAACCTAATATTAACATCTTATGATGTTGTGTGTCTGCTTAGGAGGGTCTATAATTGAGTATATTTATAGGCTTCTTATAATATTGCAATTTAGGACACAAGGGACAACGGAGAACAGTATCTTTTGTTTTAATCTAAAAGCTGTGTCTGTATTAAAACTTCTAACATCGCTATTTGTCCTCTTTTTTGAATATTTTGCCTTCAAACTAAACTTAAGATTTCAGACAGACTGTATAGACTTTCAGTGAAATAAAAAAAAATCTTGTACGTTTCATTAAAAATATCCTCACTTTTGTTCAGGAAACAACGTGAAAGCCTAATAAATGATGGCAGATGTTTTTATTTAGAGGTGAACTCACACCTTTATACACCTTTGAGTGGAAATTCTTCTCCACCTTTATATATTTTTTTTGCAGCTGTGATCTCAATAAATAAATAATGACTCTTACATGACACTAGCTGGAGTGCTGCTGTATACATTTGTAAAGCTGCTCTAGAACTAGCGATACTTGGCTATGTGTTTGAAGGTCACAGTTTAAGAGGTGAATTTTGCTCCTCGGTACCATTCATTAATCTGAGCTGCAACCAAGGAGGAAAATGAATCTTTGTGATAAATGCTGAAGTGGGGAGCTCAGGTGTGTGCTGTGACTGGGATATAAAACTGGAGGTATGTTTTCAACGCTGATTCCACTGAAAGCGAGGAGGAAGGAAATAGTGCGGTGAATTTAAATGTTAATTTAGCTAATTACATAAAAATGAAGCCAATTAATCATGCCCCTTGACCTGCATACAAATTCGGTCTAAAATGTTCAAAAACAGCTACTCTAATGAGGGTTTGGGGACATGGGATCTAATAACATTTTACATTCATAAAAGTTTTGCTATTGGCATTGGATCCACAAAAAGTTTCCACAAAAACTCTCTTTCTTTCTTTCTTTCTTTCTTTCTTTCTTTCTTTCTTTCTTTCTTTCTTTCTTTCTTTCTTTCTTTCTTTCTTTCTTTCTTTCTTTCTTTCTTTCTTTCTTTCTTTCTTTCTGGATGGGACAATGTTTTTGTATTAATAAAAATTATCTTTACACCAATATAAATAAATAAATAAATAAATAAATAAATAAATAAATATTATATACCAGTGCAGGGGCGTAGCGGAAATTTTAAAAGTTGGGGGGGTAGGGTGGGCAGCTGTATGAGATCATACATTCATATAATTATTAATCACCTGTTTCTAAATGGTCTGTCTCTTAAAGTGAGGGAGACGTATCCCCGCGTCCCTCCCGGTTGCTACGCCCCTGTACCAGTGTTTCCCACAGGTTTGAAAATATACTTGTGGTGCTAGCCGGATTGAAACACACCTTTTACCCATATCAGATAAATAGTTAACTATATGCGACAAAGAAAACATAATTTGATTTTAACACTATTTTTATTATTATGCATTTTAAACCTTTTCTTTTTAATGGGTTAATGGGTTGAAATAAAAAAAAGTCCAGTATTTCTGTTTTATGCTATTCAGGACCCCTGTGCACCCACTGACAGGTAAATCTGCTTCTCTATTGGCATGCCATTTTGTACAGTATTGCAAAAGCATTTTAGATGTACAAAATATGTAATATATTAACATCATTAAATTAATAAATATACAGCAAATGAGAAATAAATGACAGAAAAAAGAAATAAAAACAGACAATATCTCTAAAAATTACAATAATTACAAGAATAAAACGTGTAGATTATTTAAATAAGATACATGAGTTGATTAAACCTTTCTAATGGTAAACAAATATTCTGCAGCCAATTTCTGCAACGTAATTTCGTCCTCTGCGAATATCTAGTTTTTCTGAGTCGTTTAAATTAAAGAATTAATTATTTAATGTCTCTCTCGCTCTCGAGGCTGTGCCCATAAAATTAACGACAGCTTAGAAAATGAAAACAAAAGTCAAATCCCGGACATTTTAGTAGATTTAGAAACCCCAGCCGGACGCAAAAAGGTGCGGGTCTCTGTGGGTCTGCAGAGCACGTGAGACTAAGAATGAGCAGTACGAAACAGGTAAATGAGGGAATTTTTTCCACTAAATTGCTGGCGGATGTTTGTTTATATTGGACAGATACAAAAAAAGTGTAAAAGGATGATAATAATAGTAAAAACAAAAAAAAGTGTGTCTCTAAATAAACTTGGGTGACCGTTTATATACCTGGGCGGCCCACCCACGTGAAGTCTATTGGCTCGTTTCGTTTCGGGTCGGTACGGGTCACATTTATCAGGCTTTCGTTTCCACTACCAAGGGTACCCTTTTAGTAGGCGTGGTGTATGACAGAGAGTTTCAGTCAACGTCATTCTCGCTAGAATAAATGTCTACAGTAAAGCTGTATGGGTAGTTCACAAATCATACGAGAAGCACTTCTCACAAAACAGATGCTTTACACACATAAATACTTGTGTATAAATGTTTATTACTAACCTTTCTATGAACATGAGTTGATTATAACTGCAGATCAATGACAGTGCAAAATAGCCTACAGTAACGTCTGCAATTATATAAAATAAATATATAAATGCAACATATATGAACACATAAAGCCCCTTACAGTCTCCGATATGTTACCAATTACAGAAAAACGACACACAGCAGACATTTCGTCCGTATTTAGGTTCATAAACATCACGCAACAGCCCACAGTCAGTGCAAACCTCTCATCTGTGTCTGCAATCTTCACCAGCACGTAAATTCTGTTAGAGAGTAATTCTGTCATTCCCAGTTCAAAATAGTCCAAAAGGCGATGACAATAGTTAAACATGGCAGTTTGTTTGTGATTCAGATTGCTGAAACAATTTGCTCCTGAGTTTTGTCGGGCTTCTCCTTTGTTCGCGCTTTACTCTCGCGTTTGTCCTTTTCTTTCTGAATGGGTCACTCTCGCATTTGTCAGTTTCTGACAGGATCAGGTTTCAAAAGCACGTCAATAATCAAGCGCACGTTATTATCATCAGCTCAAGAAGTTTGTTATTTCAGATATAGACGTGCACATGAGCGCAAGCAAGAAAGCGAAACCGCTCGCGCTTCAAACTGGCACGTAAAAAACTAAGGGGCACAGGGTAAATCTGCTCTTCTTTTTGGCTTTGTGGCTGTTCATCAAGAAGTCGACAAGGTTTGTTTGACCCCGGGTCGACCATGGCTTGTTATTATATGAATATATATTTACGCTATATTCGTATATGTATTTTAAACAGGGCGGCTCCTTTGTTTTCATTCTGGCTTGTTGCATAAGCGAATGACGTTTCTCTGTAAAACAATAGTGTTCAGCTGTGCGTCTAGCTCCGCCTTTAGGTACCCTTTCTTGTGTTTGGTACCCTTGCGAAAGGGTGCCAAAAAAGTGGTACGGTACGGTATGCCTTTTGACAGTGGAAACGGCCATAAAAGCGTACCAAACCGAACCGTACCATACCACTCAGTGGAAACGGGCCATAAGTGTGGAAAGCACTGATATACTGTAAATTTTCAGCAAATTTTCGAATTTGCGATTATTTCTCACCATTCTGATTTTATCTCTAAAAATTTTTTGAACAATTGAACAATTCTGACCCTTTTTCTTACATTTTATGATATTTTAAATAAATTTTCTACAGATAAAATATACAAATACCATCTCTGAGACTTAAAATGCTCAAAAAGTTACATTTGTTCTTTATACAATTTCCTTATTTAAAATGAGTTGAAACAACACAATTCTTGAGGGTTTTTTTTTTTGGCACAAATTATTTGCTTCATGTTCAACCAATTTACATTTGTAAAAACTAATTTGTTAACTTAATCCTTTCATGGTGTTCCAACACAATAGATTGTGTGAAACCCAGCATTTTTAACAGTGAAGATGGTATTGCAAGATTTTAACCTGAAATTGAAAGTATATAATCACAGAGCAATTACTTTTAATTTTCTTTTATTATAATCTGTTTATTCAGTCCAGTCTTTAGCCTAGGCGAGACACTTCTGACACTGTCTGTTGTTCAAGAGTGGCTTGACACAAAAAATGTGACAGCTGAAACCAATGTCTTGCATACGTCTGCGCGTAGTGATTCTTGAAGCACTGACTCCAGCTGCAGTCCACTCTTTGTGAATCTACCCCACATTTTTTAATGGGTTTTGTTTCGCAATTCTCTCCAGAGCGTCATTATCCCTATTGCTTGTACACTTTGTTATACCACATCTTTTCCTTCCCTTTACCTTTCTATTAATGTGCTTAGACAAAGAGCTCTGTGAACAGCCAGCCTTTTGCAATGATCTTTTGTGTCTTGCCCTCCTTGTGCAAGCTGCCAATGGTCGTCTTTTGGACAACTGTCAAATCAGCCGACATGCCCATGATTGTGTAACCTAAACTAGACTGCAAGGCCTCTGCATGTGTTTTGAGTTAATTAGCGGATTAGAGTGTGGCATGTGTCTTCAATACTGAACCTTAATATTCAACCACAACCACAATATTCAAATATTCTGAGATACTAAATTTAGGGTTTGCATAAGTTGTCATCAAATTTAACAAAATTAAAATGCTTGAAATATATCAGTCTGTGTGGAATGAATGTATATTGTACAAGTTTCACTTCTTAAATGGAATTAGTGAAATAAATAAACTTTTATAAACTAATTATATGACCAGCACCCATTTATTCAGAAGATTCAGTACAATAAGTCTACTTCAAAAATGTTGGTGCTATAAATAACATTAATATAAAAACTGATATATAACAGCATCTTCAGACAGCAATATTAACACAGCTACTACAAATTCGAAAGCTGTGTGTACACTACATGATGTGGTTGCGTATGATACAGGCATTGTTCCCAGTAGTCCATAAAATGTAATTTTGAGTATGTTAGATCTCCTCTGAACCACAAAGATGCAAGTCTGATACGTTTTATTTCCCTGCTTTTGTGTGGGTAATTCAATCCTCACCCATTAGATATGAAGAAACGCGGCTATTTTTGAATTCGTAGGTGTGATTTGAGACAAAGCCGAAGCAAATTCCTTACGGAAATGCTTGGGAACTGTGGGGTCTCTGGAGGCGCGAAGGGGCCTGGTTGTCTCTCGATGTCTGTGGGAGTGTTTTAGTTTTATCAATAAATGAAATTGTTTACTCTCAGAGTCACACATCAGAGCTTTCTCTCTCAGGATGGCGTCTGAACTGCATGTGAGTGATCTTGGGAGAGAGCGTGAACCAGAAAAGCAAACATTACAGTGCAAGGACAAGCAAAGTGATCTTTGAAAGCATCCGGTTGGACATATTTTATGCGTGAGCAAGTAAGTTATTTAGCAGTGTGAATAGTTCATGAATAAATGTTAAATAAAAGTTTGGTGCGAGAAGCGTCAAGGTCGTGGGTTTTATTCCCAGTAAACATACTTATTAAATGTACAGATGCAAGAAAAAGTATGAGTTTGTTCATAAAACTTTGCTTCGCCATCAAAAGTAGTTTAGAGAGTTTTACACTACAACTAGAAGCAGAAACGGCAAAAACTTCTGAAAATGTTAACATTTCCATCTCTAGCTGAACTACAAAAATAATCTTGATTCATCATGTGCATGCAGATGCTTATGGTTGGGTATCAGTTTGAAACTCATCCCAAAACAATTGTTTTAAACAATACTTTTAGTAATACTTTACAGTAGAACTTTGGGATACAATTTTGTGCTTGCCACCCTTATCTTTGAAAACTCTATGGTCTATCATTCAGATGAACTGACTCTTGTATTCCTGGATTCTCAAACAATAATGCACTAATGTCACATGAGAAAAATGCAAAAATGTCCTCTCTTCAACATTTTAAATGTCTTGGTTTATGCTACCAAAAAAATGTGTTAGCAATGTGCAGTGCACTTTTTGATGATGGCCATCTGAAAACATCACAACAAGACAAACAACTAAAAGATAAGTGATGATAATCTTTCATGTGCTGCTGTTTATGAAACGGTTTGTCCATTTTAATTCAAGTACTACTGTGTTTCTAAACGATCTGCAGTGTTCCAAAAACTTGTTCAGAAGCAACAGAAACATTTAACTAAGTGCAGCTGATAAGCTGGTCGACAAAGTAGCCATGTTTCACACATAGTCTAGTTGACTAGCGATAAACCGGTCGGCAAGGTAGCCCAGGTACACATATAATGGAAAACATGCAGCCTAATAGCTCATGATGGTGGGAAAATGTCTTGGTGAATGACCTTTTTTGGGAGGGGGGAGGGGTTTGTTTATTTCATTTGTCTATTTTGGTCAACTCGTGGATAAATGCATGTTGTTATTGCAGCCATTTTACATAAACTTGTACGTAATGTTTCATTAGTTAGTTTTGTCATTATGCTTTAAAAAGCTATTATTTATGCAGATATATGCCACCAAGACCAAACACATCAACATTACCATGTAAATATTTATTACCATAATATATTTCTCACAGAGCTGTCATGACAGAAATGCAGTAATAAATAAATATAAAAAACAAACAAACAAAATAAATACACACATGAATACATTAATGAAAATGATGAATTTATTAATTTAGGATTAAACTTAAATAATACTTTTAAAAAATGCAAAATACAGTGCATCCAGAAAGTATTCATAGCGCTTCACTTTTTCCACATTTTTTTGTTACAGCAGTATTCCAAAATGGATTAAATTAATTTATTTCCTCTAAATTTTACGCACAATACTGCATAAAGATTTTTTTGATCGTTGCAAATTTATTAAAAATAAAAAAAACTGAAAAATCACATGTACAGAAGTATTCACAGCCTTTGCTGTGAAGCTCTAAATTGAGCTCAGGTACATTCTGTTTCCACTGATCATTCTTGAGATGTTTCAGCAGCTGAATTGAGTTCACCTGTGGTAAATTCTGTTGATTGGACATGATTTGAAAAGGCATACACCTGTCTATATAAGGTCCCAGGGTTGACAGTGCATGTCAAAGCACAAACCAAGCATGAAGACAAAAGAATTGTCTGTAGACCTACGAGACATGATTGTCCCGAGGTACAAGGCTGGGGAAGGTTACAGAAAAATTTCTGAAGCTCTGAAAGTTTCAATGAGCACAGTGGCCTCCATCATGGTAAGTGGAAGATGTTTTGAACCACCAGGACACTTCCTAGAGCTGGCCGGCCATCTAAGCTGAGTGATCGGGGGAGAAGGAGCTTAGTCAGGGAGGTGATCAATAACCTGATAGTCACTCTGTCTGAGCTCTAGCGTTCCTCTGTTGAGAGAGGAGAACCTTACAGAAGGAAAACCATCTGTGCCGCATTCCACCAATCAGGCCTGTATGATAGAGTGGCCATATGAAGCCGCTCCCTGCCTGGAATTTGCCAAAAGGCATCTGAAGGACCCTGAGACCTAAAGAAACACAATTCTTTGGTCTGATGAGACTAAAATTGAACTCTTTGGAGTGAATGCCAGGCGTTACGCTTGGAGAAAACCAGGCACCGCTTATCACCAGGCTAATACCATCCCTACAGTAAAGCATGGTGGTGGCAGCAGCTCTGGGGATGTTTTTCCGCAACAGGAACTGGAAGACTAGTCAGGATAGAGGGAAAGATGTATGCGGCAATATACAGAGACATCCTGGATGAAAACCTTTTTCAGAGTGCTCTTGACATCAGACTGGGGCGACGGTTCATCTTCCAGCAGGACAATGACCCAAAGCCAAAATATCAATTGAGTGGCTTCACAACAACTCTGTGAATGTCCTTGAGTGGCCCAGCCAGAGTCCAGACCTAAACCCTATTGAACATCTTTGGAGAGATCTGAAAATGGCTGTACACCGTCGCTTCCCATCTAACCTGATAGAGATTGAGAGGTACTGCAAAGAGGAATGGGCAAAAATTCCCAAAGACAGGTGTGCCAAGCTTGTGGCATCATATTCAAAAAGACTTGAGGCTGTAATTGCTGCCAAAGGTGCATCAAGAAAGTATTGAGCAAAGGCTGTGAATACTTAGGTACATGTGCTTTTTCAGGTTTTTTGTTTTTAATAAATTTGCAACAATTTAAAAACATATTTTTTCACATTGTCATTATGGGGTATTGTGTGTAGAATTTTGAGGAAATACATGAATTTAATCCATTTTGGAATAAGGCTGTAACATAACAAAATGTGGAAAAAGTGAAGCACTATGAATACTGTCCAGATGCACTGTATTTCTTTTATTAAGTCAAATATATTACTTTATTTTTTCTATTTATTTATATTTACATATGCATTTCTTTATTTATTATGTAATAATTTATTTTGCAGCAAATTGTTGGCCTAGAACACCATTTCTGCTCATTTTTGTAGATTTGTGTGAATGTCAAAACACAAAACTTATTCAAAAGTGCAAAAGAAAAACTTTTCTGCTTTTGCAGGTATATCAACATTCCCCTTTGTTTCTACTGCATTAAACCAGGACTAAGTTCATGGAAGAAGCCACCGCAGCTCAAAGCACCTGGATGTTACACAGGGCCACAGGCGAAACATTCCAAAGTTGAAACTAGTTGAGTTGTTTGGTAAAAAACACAAGGCTGTGTGTGGACAAAAGAAAGACACAGCACATAATACAGTAGAGGGCCATCAATGTTTGGGGCTGTTTTGCTGCCTCAAGGACTGGACAGTGTACTAACCTCAACAATACAAATTCTAAAGTTGATCTGGAAATTTACTGTACTGTACAGTAGCAGGAAAAGTCACTCAGCCTGTTACTGCAGCTGAAAGTTAACAGATGATGGGTCTGTGTTGTTGTTGATAGTCAAAAGAACAATTGTTAAAAAATTGTTAAATATTAGATAACTGAGAAAAGAAATTCTGAAAAACTACATAAAAAAATATAGTTAATGTGTTGGAAGCCTGAATATGTACAATAAAGAAGAATTGATAATATTATCAAAACTAAATAAAAAGACAAAACAAAACTGATACATTTAATTTAATTACTAAATATTAGATGATAATAAAAGAAAGCTATAAATAAAAGATCATTCAAGGTATTTTGAAATGCTATAAAAAATTAAGTACATTTGTAAATTACTAAAATAATACAAATATTAGCTCCAGTTTTAATGTATTTTGAAGTGTGGTGTCATTTTGTTTAACAATGATTAAATCGTGGTTAAATGTAAAACATTTAACATGTAAAAAAGTAAATAAGTAATGAGAATTTTAATAATAGTTATAAAAATAATAATAGTAAAATAATAGTTATTAGTAGTAAATGTGTTAATAGTTGAAAAAATTTATAATAAATAATAATTATAATAATAATAACTTTAATGGGCCAAAATATTATGACTAAGATATTACCTATGATAAAAAATAAATAAATAAATTAATAAATAAATAAATAAATAATGATGATGATTGATAATAATAATAAATTAAATTTACCAAAACATTATAACGAATAAGATGCCAATTTCATGCATTTATATTAATAATAAGAAGAAGAAGAAGATGATGAAACTAAATAGACCGAAACATTATAATAAGATACAACCTACGATTTATAATAATAATAATAATAATAATAATAATAATAATAACAATAATAATAATAATAATATATTTAATGGACCAAAATATTAGAATGAATAAGATACCACCTATAATATATCAATAATATATTATATAATAAATCACTAATAATAATGATGATGATTGATACTAATAATAAATTAAATTGACCAAAATATTATAATGAATAAGATGCAAACTCCATTTATATATAATAATATCACCTATAATAGATACCACCTATAATATATCAATAATATATTATATAATAAATCAATAATAATAATAATGATTGATACTAATAATAAATTAAATTGACCAAAATATTATAATGAATAAGATGCAAACTCCATATATATATATATATATATATATATATATATATATATATATATATATATATATATATATATATATATATATATATACCCGAATTTTACGAGAATTCTATAGCAAAACCATTTGCATATGTTCCCAATAAAATTTCCAATTAATTCAGGACTAATTATCAATAGCAGAATATATTGTCTCTGTGCCCTGCTATGATATATAATGCTGATGCGCTGCAATTATGCACCATCCTTTTCAATGCTTGTCACATCTGCTCACAGCCTAATCTAAACATCTCGAGACTTTATGACAGCTCACAACTGACTGATATTTCGCAGCTTTTCGGCTTTTTATCCCAGACCTCGCAAAGGTGTAAAATGACTCATCAAAGCCGTCACACCTGTCCGTTTTTAATCTTTTTTATCCTAGCTTTTTAGAGCTGAGCTGCACACATCCAGACATTCCTGTGGGATGCACACAAAACAGGCAAAGTAAAGTTCACAGAAGCCCTAGAGGAGCCACCTGTAGGATGTTTTATGGTAATTCCAGTCGTGTCGGACGAACGCTTTTCTCCCTGTTGCCCTCCTGAGGGAGATGGCAGACATTATCATCCCGGTCGCTCCGAGGACTCTTTGCTTTGTGCTGCTTTTGGGCGACTTCGAACACAGCAGGAACCAAAGCACAAATCAATCTGAATACAGCTTTTTTTAGGGTATGGCCGGAAGTCATTTTATGCCATCGTAAGTTTTATTGATGGACAGGGTGTCAGTTTGTGCATTAGTGAGTCTGTTTTGTTACAGAGAGAATAAATCCTTCATTAAACTGATTTGTCTTTTTAGGTCTTGTTTTTTCGCAACCATAAAATAACATTCCCTGTACATTCTAAGAGTGTACTATGATGTCATAAAAAACCATGTCAAATATGCTAATCGATCTGACCTTGACATCTATTTGACATCCACATATTGATGCGCTTTTGATCACCAAATTAACAATGCAGAAGTGTTATAATATTTTAAAAAGTATTAATTAGTAAAATAACAATAATAATGTAAAATAACAATAATAATATTTAAAATAATTGTAATAATGATAATAATAATAATCACAATAATAATAAATTAAATGGACCAAAATACCATAATAAGATACAATCTATGATTTATAAAAATAATAATAATAATAATAATAATAATAATAATGATATTATAAATAAATAAACAGACCAAAATATTATAAGAAACAACCTATGATTTGTAATAATAATAATAATAATAATAATAATAGAAATAAATAAACAGACCAAATATTATAAGAAACAACCTATGATTTGTAATAATAATAATAATAATAATAATAATAATAATAATAAAAACAGACCAAAATATTATAAGAAACAACCTATGATTTGTAATAATAATAATAATAATAATAATAATAAACGAACCAAACTATTATAATGAATAAGATAATTTCTAAGACTTTTAATAATAATGATAATTATAATAATAATATTATTAATACAAAATATTGATAAATACATATCATATAAAAAAAACATTACAGATTACAATTACAGAGAATTTCTGTAGTATTTCCTGATAACTTTCCAATAAATTCAAGACAAATTATCAATAGAGACATATATTTTATTTGTGCCCTTCGGTCATATACTGAGCTAATATTCAAAAATACATATATTAATTTGAAAAATGCATTTACAATTGACAGCGGATTTTACAGCCTAGTAAGTAATTGATTTTTGACACCAATGTTGGATGTAAATTTGACATCAAAGTACTTTACATTCATTGTAGGGATATAAAAATTCAGTGTACTTTGTAATTAAAGTTTTTAGATAAATACAAATGCGTTGTCTTTACTTTGGTGGTCAAAATGCCATTAATATATGGATGTCAAATGGACGTCAAGGTTTTGACATCAACTACATGTGCAATTAAGACATACTTTTTTAAGTCAAAGTGTCCGCCGGGATGCAGATTGGTTATATTTAAACAACCTAAAAATAACTTACACAATATATAAAGTTAACTTACGCTATTATTTCTCAACCATAAAATAATGATTTAAGAGCATTGTGGGTGCTATTTAAAAAAACATAAAATGTATAAATAACATAAAATTAACTAATACAGAACGTTCCCTGCTGGATTTTTTTAGCCCTAATGAATCGGTTTTAAAGGTACCTGTTCAATTTTTTCTCTCTTTTGAAAAAGTATCTTTTGCTACATCCACATACTTTGTTTTAAATGTTTAATCTATACAAGAACAAAACAGCAAAATATACTAGATATTACATGACGATTGTTGTTGTTTTGTTGTTGTATATAGGCTGAATATTACAGTCAGTCGTCCTTCTTCATTGCAGTAGCCTAAACAATGTGCAGCGGCCATCTAGGGCCTATGTAGCAGTCGATTCTGTTCCATTGTGGAATTCCAGTTCGCCCTCTACAAAGCGTGTCTGCCAATAGCGTATACAGACACACCCAAACACTACTGGATGTATGGAAAGCAAAGTGGTTCTAAAAGTACGTATTTTTTCCCGAACTTGAAAATAAAAAAGGCTAAGATAAATGAAGGCCTACGCGCAATAATAAACTATGGGTGCTTAAACTCAGACATTAGAAAAAAGCTAAGAATACAAACAAGAGCAACAGAAAATACGTAATGGAAGTGTAAGATTACTTTTATTACGCTACTTTGACATTGCAAGACATGAAAGCATTGCCAACACGTTTGTCCCTTTTTGCTTTCCGTACATCCAGTTACGTTTGTTTGTGTGTGTTATTAGCGGGCATGCTTCGTAGAGGGGAAACTGGAATTCCAGAAGGGAACAGAATCGACTGCTACACCTACACTAGACTTACATGAGGGGGGAGAGGGTTTTGTAAAGATACTATAAAAGTATCTTTATGAGTCTTTACAAAAGTCTTTATGAGAATGCTAGCCTGTGAGTGCAGACATACTATTACTTCATACGACTACTTCTACACTACAACCAAAAACACTTCACTGACTCGAATGTGATTTTTGTTCCCCGCATTGAATGAAAAGCAGTAAAAAAAAGTTGTTTACCTTGAAATAAAGACAAAGACTTTTCTCTGACGCGTTGCTCTCAAGTACTTCTTTCGGCGGTAACGTGTGTTCCCTACAAATTTAGTGCAATGAGTCAGAACAAATGACTCGTTTGAACCGATTCTTTCGAGTGAACCAAAAATACACAGATTTCAATACAATTTATTTGCAGCCTGTTTTAGTTCAGAACATTGTTGTCAATATAATTAAACGTGAATTATATAAATTTGGATACCAATTGGGCAAAGTAATTCTAACAAATATTAAATCAGCAACAATGGTTAAAGGTTGATGAATCAACTGATCCAAATGAATCAATTCAATTCCTGAAAAAATTGCTCTTTTATGTTGTAAAGATATTATTTACCATGTCAAAAAGTAAAAAAATAAATAATAATAGTAATAACATTAAATAAAAAATGTAATTATTAATTAAATCCAAATTAAATATGATAATGTATTGACCAGTAGTTTGAATCTTGTCAAATAAATTGCTGTTATGGAGTCTGAACAAGTGACTCGTATAAACAGATTCTTGTGAATGAATCAAAAATACAGTCTTTATATTAATCAAATCTACTTGCAGCTTATTTTAGTTCAGAACATTTGTCATTCATTCATTCATTCATTCATTCATTCATTCATTCATTCATTCTCTTTTCGGCTTAGTCCCTTCATTAATTCGGGGTTCGCCACAGCGGAATGAACCACCAACTTATCCAGCACATGTTTAACGCAGTGGATGCCCTTCCAGCTGCAACCCATCTCTGGGAAACATCCATTCACACTCATACAATACGGACAATTTAGCCTACCCAATTCACCTGTACCGCATGTCTTTGGACTGTGGGGGAAACCGGAGCACCCGGAGGAAACCCACGCGAACGCAGTGAGAACATACAAACTCCACACAGAAATGCCAACTGACCCAGCCGAGGCTCGAACCAGCAACCTTCTTACTGTGAGGCAACAGCACTACCTACTATACCACTGCGTCTCCCAGAACATTTGCTGTCAATATAATTAATCGTGTAGTATATACATTTGGACACCAACTGGACAAAGTTATTCAAACAAACATTAAACACAAATCAACAACAAGGGTTAAAGGTTGATGATTCAAATGATTCATTTCAATTCCTGAAAAAATGCCTCTTTTATGTTGCATATGTTATTTTACCAAATCTAAAAAAAAAGAAATAACATGGATATTAAATTCTAATTTAATTTAAAATTAAATCCAAAGAATATTTGATAAATGTACTGACCAGTAGTTTGTATCTTCTCAAATAAATTGCTGTTATGGAGTCTGAACAATTGACTCGTATGAACCAATTCTTTCGAGAGAATCAAAAATAAAAGCTCAACAGTGTATTATATAAATCTATACTTGCAGCCTATTTCAGTTCAGGACATTTGTTGTCAATATAATTAATCGTGGATATAAATGTGGACACCAACTGGACAAAGTAATTCAAACAAATATTAAACACAAATCAACAACAAGGGTTAAAGGTTGCCCAGCAAGCATTTTTTTTTTGTTTTGTTTTTTAAAGATGTCTAATAGACATCTTGGCTTGGCTAAAACAAGACTAAATTTGGGCTATCAGTGAAAATCTAATAGACATCTAAAAACAGGCCAAAATAGACTAGTCATCAAATAAACAGAAATGAATGACTACACATATAAAGTCTGTATAATCTGTCTATGATGACTAGTCTAGTTTTGGGCTGTTCTTAGATGTCTATTAGATTTTCACTGACAGCCCAAGTTTAGCCTTGCTTTAGCCAAGCTGTCTACATTTAGATGTCTATTAGACGTCTATTAAACACAACATGTTTGTTGGGTGATGATTTAATGGGCTGTATGCACAGCTAGGGTTTTTCTGCTAATGATAAACTTCCGGTGAAAGCTTAATATGACTATTTTCAATTTCGGTTTCTTTTACAGCATCGATGTTGTAACACATTGAGTTAAATAGACTTAGGCATTCATTTTGTTGTTCAAGCACAAAACGAGATGGAAAAACTGTGTAACCGCTAGCGCCGTCAGTACCAGCAGGATAGTGCAGAAACTTCATTGAAAATACTTGGGTAAATAAAATGGAAATGGAATTTAATTCAGTGCTTCTAGTGCGGTCTAAGACTCACTTCATATCATATATCTAACAGGCAGTGAAGATCACTGATTTTTTTTAAGAAATCAGACCTTAAATGTGCAATTTAATATTGGAAAGACAGTTCATGGAAGCGCTGAGGCTGGCTGGCTGAACATTAAAAGTCATTGTACAGATTGATTCAAATGAATCAATTCAATCCCTAAATAAATGGACATATTATTTTGTAAATATATTATTTTACCAAATCAAAAAATAACATGAATATTAAATAAAAAAATGCTAAATTTAAAAGAAATCCAAAGAATATATGATTAATATATCGACCAGTAGTTTAAATCTTCTCAAATAAGTTGCTGTTATGGCGTCTAGTTCTAATCAAATGACTCTCATGAACTGCTTCTTTTTAATTATTAAAAAAAAACTGATTTCCAATACTTGTATTTACTAATATTAAAAATATGCTGTCTATTTTGAATAAATGTTAACTGACTAATCTTATTCAACCTACTGAATCATATGTTTTGTTTCAATTTCAAAAAGATGAATGTCATCTCTCAATGTAGAAAATGAAAATACTCAAATAAATGCAATAGAAACATGAAGAATGCACTCTAAATGGGTTGATGTAGTGCACTATACAAACTTCCCATATTACGGAAGCAGGTGCAGCTGTGTTGGTGTATAGACCTCAGCTGCATAAGCCATGATATTAATGTAACACATGTCTGTCTGGATCAGCGAGGACTCCCAGAGCCATAATCCCTTCATCTGCTCAGAGAACATATCAACTCCCTCAAAACATCATTTCCACCTGAGAGAAGAGGCATATGAATTGATAATAGGATTCAACACAGCAAACAAGCACTTTATCTATTTCAATGCAGAACTCCAGCATATAGTGGGGACATGGGAGCATTCATTATTTCAGTGTCCAGCTTAGATCCTTATTAATAATGTGGGTTAAGAGAGCGCAATATTTCAATTACGCCTCTCATCTGCACAGTCTGAGAGGTGTAAACAGTGGGACGCTGTGCAGATCTCTCAGATCTGTGCAAATGAATAATAGAGAACTCAGAGCTGGATTTTCGGAAAGAGAATGAATAAATCAGTCACTTTTAATGTGGTGGCTTTGTATTTTTCATACTTTGTGATGCCTAAAGTCGCCCTTCATTTGACCGTGTTTGCTTGCTTTGTGGATTTAATATCATAGCTCAAACATCTGCTTGTTGTTTGGTCATTATAATTTCAAACTTTGAGTTGTTTCTCTTACGCTCAGTTAGTTTGGATGATTCAGAATTTCAAAGCTTTGCTAGCTAAATGATTGGGACAAAGTTATGAAAAAAACATGTTTGTCCTGTTAATATTTAGATGTACTAAAAATGAAAAGGTTTTGTGCATATAACAACAAAACTATCCTTTTTCACATGACTGTGTTATGCATGTCTTATTAAAGGGCACCTATTTTACCCCTTTTTCAAGATTTAAGATAAGCAGTAGTAGTAGTAATAGTTAGTGTAGTATTTGGGATTTATTTTTATTATTATTATTTTTATTATTGTAGTGGTTGTTGTTAATGATTATTACTGTTGTCCTTTCTTGCTTGATTACTGTCCTTATTACTATCATTATATCACTAGCATTGTTGTCACTCCTTATATAAGTTACTTGCTTCATTTAGTGACTGTTATTGTTCCTTTTGTATGTACTCTGACCTGTTTACATGTTTACACACGTGCACACACACACACACACACACACACACACACAAACACACGCACCTGCCGGTAATTGATTGTATTGTTGTTGTTTCTTGTATTTTTGTTATTGTTTCATTTTCATTGTATTTGCATTATCTCAAATTGTGTACCTTTTGTATATTCTAATAAAAAAAAATTGGAAAAAAAGAAGAAAAAAAAGAAAAGAAAAAAAAAAAGATTTAAGATAAGCCTTTTGTGTCTCCAGAATGTGTCTGTATAGTTTCAGCTCAAAACACCCATGAAAGTATGCTTTTGATGTTTATGTAGGCTAGAAAATAATATTTTTTGTAACATTTTATAGTCTCTATTTCAGAGACTATATCAGGCTATTAGTGTCTCCTAAACATTTTGTACAAATTAACGAGAAGACATCCTCCCAGAGGAAGTGACATCACTTGCAACAAATCACATGCTTGTTCGATCAGGTTTCTTTTTTATAACTGATGCCTCATTTACTCTAGCCGCGACTTTGTAGCTGCCTGTCGCTTAACAATTTGTAGTATACAACCGGCCTCTGAGCGAGGTGAGAGAGGATCACGTGAGCTCTACTGGTGCTCCTATTGGCTGTCGCTCAAGGAAGTCGCTCCTTCATTTGTATAGAGTTGAAGGATTCTTAACTTTGTTACATTGCACGGCATGCCCATCAAAAATTAGTTTAGTGGGAATCTTAAAGGTCCCATGAAACTAAAATATAGTTTTTTTTAGATGTTAGTATCAGTATTATTAGTTCTTATGATATGTATAAGCTAGTGCGCACCAAAACAGTAACAGAATGAATGTTAAGAAGGTATAAAACTGATATAAACATGTCAGCCTGATCTCACGAGGAAACGTAAGTATTTTACGTTTTGTCAGTTTAGTGGCTAATTCAGTACAAAATTGTACGATTTTAAAAAGGAGGCGTGGCACCTAACCCCACCCCTAAACTTAACCGTCATTGGAGGATGAGCAAATCGTACGAAAATGTACGAATTAGATCGTACGAATTCATACGAATTAGCCACTAAATCAAAAAGTTACGAATTGCCGTGAGATTGTGTTGAAGATGTAAGGTTTCGCAGTTTTGGATCAATTTTTTTACGTCACCTCATACTTCAGTTTCTCATTGAATCGTGACCAATCAAATGCTCGCTAATATCTGACATGCCCCGCCTCCTTCAAGACGCTTCACATTTGATGCTCTTGAGCTCAACTACTCTCACTGGGAGGGTAGTGATAAAGCAAAATGCTATTGGCTGTTTTATAAAAAGGGGAGGAGCTACACTATGTCCCACCCTCTCTTCATAATTCGGTTGAGGTTATGTCAAGCATCGTATAAAATGCACATTGCAAAACACCTTTAAAGTTAATATTTTCCTGAACTTTAAAATGCCCCTGAATATTTTAAGTATGATCTGTGTCATAAATCAAAACTGTTTCTGAAAAAGTTTATCTTGGAGACGCAAAACATACCCCCAATTCTATAATGATGATAATAAAAAGAACTGTGATTGGTCGCTTTACACGTCAGTCATACAGCGCAATCATTGGCCAATAAAAGATACATAGATACCAAAACTTTCTACTGATCCTTTGACACCGCAAAACGAAGTTTCACCTGCACAGCTAGGATATTATATGCTAAAATCCTGGAGCTCACGGCTGGGAATGCTACCCTTATGGCACTGACCGTAGAAAACTAATTAGCTGATGCATTTAATTTCGTCAGAGTCTATAGTGTAATCTATCACGCTTGGGGGAGACAAACAAAATACACTACTCATGCAAATTAAACTCACAAGAGCTCTGGGCAAATCACTTTATTCTCTTATTCATTTATGTCTTTTCCAGCGACCCTATCATGGAAATCTCTTCCTCCCTTCGTTGCGCCATAATAAGCACGGGGGGAAGGTGCTGATTCAATGCTTTGCGATGAAGAATAGACCAGACATGCTTTGATATTCCCTCTGAAATATATCGACTTTTATGGCCTCCTCAGAGTGAATTCAGTGCCATCTGGTAAACGCAGTCGATGCATGTCGGCCAGTGTATTCGGCAATAAACGCCCCGCTCAGAGTCATGTAATGTAATATATGAAGTGCGGTGTGCAGTTAGTCATTATCTTCTCGAACCAAGGCGAAGCACATCCTGATTGGTTATCAGACCAAATAAATAAATAAATAAAAAATGGAAGATTGCGCACTTTCCTTTTCAGACTGCTAGTTTCTTCACAACAGTCAAACCGTATTTGCATAATTGTGGCAAGCTGGGGAATAGCAAAGAATCTGGGTTTGAATTATGTTGATTTTTTTTAATCGCACAAGCAGAATCCAAGCTGTTGCTTGTTTTTAAAGTCTTTGTCTGATCTATACGTTTTCAAAAGAAACATCTTAGATATGAACAGCATGTCGGAGGCCTCTCCAAATGTGTTTTGTTAAACAGTTAGAAGCAGAATATCAGATTCCTTTATTAAAGCAATAATATGCCCTCACCGGCCACTTTATTAGGTACACCTTTCTAACACCTTAACGAATTTACCGGTATTTTCAAATAGGGTCTGTTCACACATACAGACCTTTTTGGAAAATTGCCAGTAATCTTCCAGGAAAGGTCTGTATGTGTGAAAGGGGCTAACGTGTATTCTAATGTAGTTATAAGTATCTTTATAGTTTTTATTCTTAGTATGAATGGACTTTAAGTGCTCTATATAAGGTATACATTTGTTTGGATTACAGCTGAAATAAGCAATGCTAAAAAAACAACAGTTTAATTATCAGTAAAAATAAAAATAGCTATTCTTATACAAAGCAGTTTAGTTCCTTGGCCAACGTGGTGAAATATGAGATTTTTATAATTTATTGTGAACTTATTGCAGGAACTTGATGACTTCATTTGGAATAAGAGGCTGGGGTGAATAATTAGAAGGCCAAAATGCTGAAATAAGAGGTTTGTACCCTGTGCTGCCATCTTTTTATGCAGTAATTGCAATGCATGCTATTTGGGTTACTTTCAGTGAAGAAAAGTAAACTTAGTTTGGCTTTTCCCCAAGCAGACCTCATAATATCTTCCAAAAATACACTGTTGGACTGTATATTGTAAATATAATGTATCTAAGTATTTCTGTTTTACATTTTTCCCATTATTTCAATTTATATAAAGTGTTTTTACATTCATAACAAAATCCAAACAAACAAACAAACAAACAAACATAGTAGCAACAGTAATACTCTTATAAATAAAATTCTACTGAAATTTGAAAATCTATCCATCTATCAAACAAAAATGTTTTTAAAATATTAAATATTCATAAATATCTGTAAGACTGTATAAAAATGCATAAATTAATATTTATTATAAATTAATAAATAGAATAATAAAAATAATATTACAATTAAATGTAAAAAATATTTTGAAATACAACATAGTACATAAATTATAATAAATATTTAATGTTAAATATAAATATAATACATTTGATAATATAAATGTTTATTTTTTATTAATATGCTGCTTATCATTAATAATATAATTATTTTATAATTTCGGTGATTCAGCACGTTGGCAGCCATCAGAAGTGCAAAGAAATTGACAGTTGACGTTTTTCCACAATATGGTGACAGAGACAGCATAATAAGCCCTTAGAGGAGAAAAACTTGGCGTTAATTTCAAACTACAGCTGAATCATTATGGACAAATTATTATAGAACAGATAAGTGACATTCTAAGTCGATCTCTCTCTTTTGTATGTTGTATTGCTGTATTTATACAATAGTAATCTGGTACTGTTTGTTTTTTGCTTTGGCTTTTTCAGGGTTAATTATTGTGATATCCTGATTGCAACAGAAAACGGGGAAATCTGTAGACTTATGGCATTTCATGCCGTTCAGCATTATAATCTTGAAATGTGAGCAAAACCACCTGTTTTGTCATCAAATACTTGCTCTAAACTGTTGTTTTTGAAGTTGCAATGGCTTCTGCTGTTCTGAAAGTAGTTCCTCATACAAAAGTATCTTTGAGACTCTCTGTGTTTGATCTTCTTTTTTATATACACGATTATGCCGTCAAACTGTTGTTTAAATGCATTATCACACTCGTAGCAGTGCGATGTGGCTGTATATAGTCACTGGTGGGGCACTTAGGCAATCAGCCTGTAGCCTCAATCCAACGCATGCTTCCACCAGTGCTGATATAAAGCCATATTGCACTGCTAATATATATATATATATATATATATATATATATATATATATATATATATATATGTATATATATATATATATATATATATATATACTGTATACTGTATACTGTAAAAACATACACAAATAGTCTTGATTTTAATATTAAATATTGTTTAAACATTTCTAAAACTTACAAACAATAAATAAACTTAAAATCAACCAGATTAAATGTGTATATTTTTACAAGAAAATGCTACACGATTTAGTGAGTGACCAAAATATTAGTCATATTATTTATTTCTTTATTTAAAATGTTTGTGCTTTGCATTAAGTTTAACAAACACTTCATTCGCGTCACTGTCACTTTAATTTTACATATTAAATACAATAAATTATTTGTTTATTAAGTTTATATAATGTACATTGCTTCACAAAACATTCATGTATCATCAGGAGCTACAGGAATGAATTTTGTGTTGTCCGAATATGTTTTTTATACTTTCAAAGTGCAGCCATTCACTTTTTAATAAATAATCCATTATTTCAGCAAATAAAATTCTTTAATATTCTAAATGGGCAACATGGTGGCTCAGTGGTTAGCACTGTAGCCTCACAGCAAGAAGGTCACTGGTTTGAGTCCCGGCTGGGTCAGTTGGCATTTCTGTCTGGAGTTTGCATGTGTTTCCCTGTGTCCGCATGGGTTTTCTCCGAGTACTCCGGTGTGAATGCGAGTGTGTATGGGTGTTTCCCAGTCAAGGGTTGTGGCTGAAAGGGCATCAGCTGTGTAAAACATATGCTGGATGAGTTAACAGTTCATTCCGCTGTGGTGAACTCTGATAAATAAAGGGACTAAGCCGAAGGAAAGTGAATGAATGAATAAATGAAATAATGTTCTATACCGAAAATGTCAACCATATCTTAGTTCACCTGAGTAAATTATTATTATTAGCAAATATTATTCTTATTGTGAACTGTTTCTTTAAGAAAGCTAGTCCTACATTAACTCGACTTACACTGAGGTATGTTTTTTAAATATATGACGGTGTGTGTGCTGTCTCATGTAGGCCTATTCATTTCTCTAGAGACTAACAAAATATATCTACCTCTGTATCTGTTTACTTTTGCAGACGCTGTTTATCTTGCACACACAGTCGAGTGAAACGTTTACAGGCAAGATACGTCCTGGAGTATGCAAGAAGAGCCAATATGTTTTCATAACACGCCGTATGCATCCATATCAATGATTTAACAGAGTTTTTTTCTGGCGCTTAAATATTTGAGAGCATTGAATGCATAAGGCCGCTGTTGTTTCCTTATGTGTCACAGTCAGCGCTGAACATATGGGGAAGGTTATGATACGACCTCTGGTCCACCGTTTGGAATAAATAATGCAAATGTTTGGGGGAAACAGAGGAGAAAGATGCGTGAAGGAGACCTCCAAAAAATCACATACATTGTCCTTCAGTAATACTGTGGCACACCCTTTGATAAATATAAGCTAAAAAAAAAGTTAAATAAAAAATGTACGTCTTTGTAGTTTAACTTTTTGATGATTTGCTTGAAATCATCACGCACGCACGCGCACACACACAATTCTCAATTGGACATGCAACAGTTTGATAAAAAAAATATTCTATATTCTGTATTCTATATTTCTTTCTTTCTTTCTTTCTTTCTTTCTTTCTTTCTTTCTTTCTTTCTTTCTTTCTTTCTTTCTTTTTTCAAATAGTTATTTGTTTATGATAATTCAACAAATAAATAATAAATAAATAAATAGGGATTTATGCTTGTAAAAATATAAACAATATAAATAAATAAATAAATAGGAATTTATGCATGTAAAAATATAAACAATATAAATAAATAAATAAATAAATAAATAAAAACCAATAACTAATTAAATAAAGCTTTAGGCATGAGAAAAAGGCATTCTTCCTTCCTTCCTTCCTTCCTTCCATCTTTCCTTCCTTCCTTCCTTCCTTCCTTCCTTCCTTCCTTCCTTCCTTCATTCATTCTTCCTTCTTTCCTTCATTCCTTGCTTCTTTCCTTCCAAATAGTTTTATTAATGCCAAGTCAACAAACAAACAAACAAACAAACAAACAAACAAACAAACTAACTAACTAACTAACTAACTAACTAACTAACTAACTAACTAACTAACTAACTAAGCAACCAACCAACTAACTAACTAACAAACATTTAAATAAATAAGTAGGGATTTATGAATGTAAAGATATTCATAAAATAAGATTTAGCCATAAAATAAAAACAACTAACTAAATAAAGCTTTGAGCATGAGAAACACAAAGAAAGAAAGAAAGAAAGAAAGAAAGAAAGAAAGAAAGAAAGAAAGAAAGAAAGAAAGAAAGAAAGAAAGAAAGGGAGGGAGGTAAAGAGGTAAAAAGGAAGAAAAACAAGCAAACAAAATGGTTGTCTTATCAAATCCTTCTTTCTCGCTAGCTTCCATTTTTTAGAATTAAACAAACAAAAATACAAACAAAGGAAGGAAGAAAGAAAGAAAGAAAGAAAGAAAGGTTAAGAGGTAGAAAGAAAACAAACAAAAAATAAATTGGTTGTCTTAAAAAACAAATTAATTAATAAATAAGTTAACAAATAAATAAATAAGGATTTAGGCATAAAAATGAAAACAAATACTAACTAACTAACTAACTAACTAACTAACTAACTAACTAACTAACTAACTAACTAACTAACTAACTGGATTATTGTGTACATATATTATTAATATAAATACATATAATTATTATTAATATTAATAAATATAATGTTTTTATAATGCAATGTATTACTTTATTTAATCTGAATACATTAAAATAATCAAATAAAATAAATTAAAAAGCACAATAACAAATTTACTATTAAATAATAAATTATTAACTATTATTTTACTATTTACAACAATAACAACAACAACAATAATAATAATAATAATAATAATAATAATAATAATAATAATAATAATAATAATAATAATACTAAAATAATAGTTGGTTAATTCCGCTGTGGCGACCCCGGATTAATAAAGGGACTAAGCCGAAAAGAAAATGAATGAATGAATAATAATAATAATAATAATAATAATAATAATAATAATAATAATAATAATATTAATAATAATAAATAATAATAATAATAATAATAATAATAATAATAATAATAATAATAATAATAAATATTATGTTGTTGTTGTGAGCTGATTTTGGGGTGAAACTGGTCTCCTGTCAGATAAGTCTGAAGGCCCGTTTCTGGCAGGCAGACAAACATCTCAATCCTCCAAAACGTGGATATAATTTGTGTATACAAATGTCAAAATGTCAATAGATGTAATCCTTTCAAGAGGTGCTGGGGTTTGTTCATTGACGTTTTTGGCTGCTCTCCTTAATCCAATATCAGCCGAGTGGTTTTTCACAGCTCTTCTGATGGGATTTCGCCCGCTCTGCTGGAAATGAAAAAAGCATTTTAGTGTGGAAATCACATCGAGTGGACGCTGACATTTAGCCGTTTCCTACAAAAACCTTAAAGACGGTTCATGAACTATTATCACTTCATCGAGATGGAAAAGTTGATTACCTCATAAACATTTCTGAAAGCAGGTCCAGGAGATGGAAATGATCATGATTATGGGTTACTTTATGACATTTTGGGTTACTTTATGTCATTTTTTTCCAATATCATTTACTGGGAAAATGTTATAACCACATTTTAACTATCAGCCGGGTCACTTGCCAAGCTTTAAAGGTGGATAGAAATGGGGTTTGTCTGAAACTATATATATGGTATAGGGTTTTATAGTGTAATTAGTTTAAATAATTTAAATAAATATAATTCATTTATTATTCTTTTCAGCTTAGACCATCTATCAATCTGGGGTCGCCACAACAGAATGAACCACCAACTTATCCAGCACATTTTTTACGCAGCAGATGCCCTTCCAGCTGCAACCCATCACTGGGAAACATCCATAAACACCTATTCACACACATACACTACGGACAATTTAGCCTACCAATTCACCTGTACCCTGTAGGAAACCCACGCCAACAAGGGGAAAACATGCGAACTCCACAGAGAAACGCCTGCTTGAACCAGCGACCTTCTTGCTGTGAGGCGACCGTGCTACCCACTGCGCCACTGTCATAAATTTCATTTAAATAAATAAAATAATATATGTAAACAAATATGGATTTCTCACGCATCTAATTTCTTTTTTTTATTTATTTCAAATTTTAAGTTGCTATCCTAGCTATATATTAACTTCTTTTATAAATTCTCAATGTTTTTTGGGATGAATGAATGAATGAATGAATGAATGAATGAATGAATGATTGGAGAAATAAATGAATTAATTAACAAATTGATCAATGAATCACTAAATGAATGAATGAATGAATGATTGAATGAATAAATTTTTCAATTAATCAATGCATCACTGAATAAATGAATGAATGGATTAATGATTGATTGAACGAACGAATGAATGAATGAATGAATGAATGAATGAATAAATCAACAAATTACTGAATGAATGAATGAATGAATCAATCAATCAATCAATCAATGAGCAAATGGATGAATGAATGAATGAATCAATTATTCAATAAATCACTGAATGAATGAATAAATGAATGAATCAATAAACCCAATCAATCAATCACTGAATGAATGAATGAATCAGTCAATCAATCAAGCAATCAATTAATCAATGAATGAATGAATAAATGACTGACCCAATCAATCAATGAGTCAATGAATTAATGAATCAATCAATCAATCAATGACTAAATAAATAAATTAGTTAATTAAAAATGAATCAATGAATCACTGAATGAATGAATAAATGAGTAAATGAATGAATAATTGAATAAATAAATGAATTAATCAATCAATCAATGAGTCAATAAATGAACAACTGAATGAATAAATGAATGAATGAAGGAATAATTGAATCAATGAGTAACTGAATGAATGAATTAATTATTGAATCAATCAACCAATCAATCAATCAATCAATCAATCAATCAATCAATCAATCCCATGACATATAATATAATACAATATAATATAATATAATATAATATAATATAATATAATATAATATAATATAATATAATATAATATAATATAATATAATATAATGTAATATAATGTAATATAATATAATATAATATAATATAATATAATATAATATAATATAATATAATATAACATAATATTACTCATTGCAATAACTCTATATTCAATTAAGTTTATTAAATACTTTTTTGCACAAGACACCAAAAACATAATAAAAATTCACAATCACACATTTAACTCCTACTGTAATTATATATTTGATATCTTTTATACATTACTATTATAGTATGTGGATTAGAAGATTAAATTCAATGTATATATGCACTGTAGGAAGAGGAAAGCAAATGATATATATGATGTATAATGTAGCAGCCCATAATGCATTATGTATCATTGAAAGAGATGTTCATAAAGTTTGACAGAAGCTGCCAGGCTGCTGTGGGTTTACTGAAGTGTTTCATTCTGGCCTGAGTCAAAAGAGTCCACCCTCAAGAGTCTTTGATTTCTGGACTTGAGCTCCTCTTCTGAGGGATCACTTTTTCCATGTTATCCCGTGCCAGGCAGAAATGGCCTGCAGTGATGGCAGATCTCCTCTCGACCAGCACGCCTGCTGCACAAATCCTGTGTGGGATCAGTTTAATACTTAGGGTTAGGGGTTTAGTCAAATTTTAACTTCAGCAAACATGGTTGATTTATAAATATGAACAGTGAGGAAAATAAGTTGAACATGTTTTCTGAGTTAAACAGAAAAATAGTTTCTAAACATGCTGTTGGCTTGGAAAATGTTCACCAGATGTTGATAGCAACCAAAGAAATCCATAAATGAAAAGAAAACAAATCGAATTAGTTTACACAGTGTGTAATATAAGTAAATGACACAGGGAAAAGTATTGAACACATGAAGAAAGGAAGGTGTAGAAATGTAGTGAAAGCCCAGACAGCAACTAAAATCTCTGAAATCTGAAACATCTGCCCTTACTCATCGTAATATAATATTTGCTGCTTCAGTCCAACATCTACATTAGCAAAATAAAGAAGATGAAACCAGGGTGATCATTTTATCAAGACAATAATCTAAAACACAGACAAGAAGACTCTCAAATGCTAGCAGAGAAAGAAAATCAAAGCTGTAGAATGGCCCAGCCAATCACCTGACTCCAATCCAGTAGAAAATACAAAATAAAGATCAGATTTGATAGACGAGACCCACAGAACCATCAAGACTCAAACCTAAAATGCATGTGACTTTATTCTTAACATGATAGTCATCTTTAAGCTGGATATATATGTGGATGTTTAATTCTATAAGGGGGCAGTACGGTGGCGCAGTGGGTAGAGCAATCGGCTCACAGCAAGAAGGTCACTGGTTCAAGCCCCGGCTGGATCAGTTGGCGTTTCTGTGTGGAGTTTGCATGTTTTCCCAGTGTTTGCGTGGGTAAACTAAATTGTCCGTAGTGTATAAGTGTGAATGGGTGTTTATGGATGTTTCCTAGTGATGAGTTGCAGCTGGAAGGGCATCCACTGCGTAAAACATATGCTGGAGAAGTTGGCGGTAGATTCTGCTGTGTTGTCTGACAGATTAATGAGGTGACTAAGCCGAAAAGAAAATAAATGAATGAATGAATTCTATAAGACAGGAGTTGTGTACAATTTTTTGCATTGCATTGTGCAATAGTGTCTGCATTGTTTTACATCGACCTATAAATAAATAAATAAATAAATGGAACCATTGGCTCATAAATGGTTGGCTCTTTTGTTAGTAAATATTTAACTTCGTTAGACAATCTAAAAAAAGTTTACTAAAAGTCAATTTTAACCTTATAATTGGAAAGCACAATGGAGAAAAAATTACCCAAAAACAAACACTATACTTTGACTTTAAATACAAAGAAACATAAGTAACATTTTGAATTACAATAATCCAATAATAAAAATAATCCAATAATATATATATATATATATATATATATATATATATATATATATATATATATATATATATATATATATATATATATATATATATATATATATATATATATATATATATATTATCTTTCAGTCCAGAGTCAGTAGACAAGCGAGTCTGAATTTTGTGAATCTTTTTGGTTGAACCATTCAAAAGAGTCAACTGTTCACAAACTACTTCACCATGCACTTGCATTCACATTCATAAATATTAAACAAAACTGTACATTATGGATGTAAATTTTATAACACCAACATCTTAAATTATGTACACTACCGGTAGAAAGTTTGGGGTCAGTTATTTTTATTATTAATTTTATTTAATAATTTAAATAAAATTATTTTGTTTATCAAGAAGGCATTTATTAAATGTAAACAAAAATTGTTAAATTGTTAAATATTTATTTATTAAACATTTATTTATTAATCACTATATATATTTTATTAAATATCTAAAATATTATTTATTAATATTTATTATTAATATTTATAATATTAATAATAATAAATAATAATAATAAATATTAGAGTGATTTCTGAAGGATTATGTGACTCTGAAGTCGAGTAATGAAACTGAAAATTCATCTTTAATTTCACTGGAATAAATGATTAAATTAAATTATAAACTACTTTTAAACAGTTATTTTATAGCGCAAAAAAACATTTCACAAATTTACAATGTGTTTTTGAGGAAATAAATGCAGCCTTGGTGAGCAGGAGAAGATTATTTTAAAACATTTAAAAATCCAACTGACCCCAAACCTTAGAGCGGTAGTGTAATTATTATTATTTTTTGTCTTGCTCTAGAATCCTCATCTAAAATTAGAACAGAATAACTGAGAATATCGGTATTTGCAAGTTACGCATTGCATAAGAATGCTCAGTCAACAAATCAGTGAACAAAGTATTGAATTGAGGTCAAATGAAGCTTAAAATAATTAGCATGATTTCTCTCTTTCTTTAATGTTCACTGAAGATGTTCAAAAAACAGCTCAGTGTACATATTGATTGATTTGAATCGCTGTGGTGATATTTAATTGTTTATTTTTGATGCTTCCCCAGTTATTTATGATGCTTTCAAAGCCTCTTATATTTATCATGACACACCATGCTTGCTTATTTTGCATTGATTTGGATTGTGATTAATTTTGCGGTTCTTCGCGGTGGACAGCAGACACAGATCGATACGCGTGGCTTTATCTGAAACAGATGCAGACAGAGATGATGATTAAGTGGCATGACGTTCTCCATCTCGCTGATGCTGTTTAATATAATGACACACTTCCTGTTTCTCCCTCTCCAGATATTGATTAAGCTTAATTATCCGCTGGAAGTGAAATAACGGGAAAACCTTAGAGGTCAAGGGCGGAAAGACTCTTAACACTTAAAGTGGACCTATTATGCTGTTTTTTTTACAAGATCTCAAATAAGTCTCTGATGTCCCTAGAGTGTGTATGTGAAGTGTCAGCTCAAAGTATCACACTTCTTATAACTCTGTGAAACTGACCCTTTTGTCATTTAATTCGAATTGTGCTGTTTTGACTGTCGCTTTAAATTCAAATGAGACTCCCAGTCTTCTTTTCAAAAGAGGGCGGAGCTACAAATGAAGATTTAAAACAGGACTAATGTTCTCTAATGTCAAAAGAAGTGACCCAGGAGAAGGTAGCTTATATGGAGACAAGATTTGTGCATCCTAAAATTCCCCAGGTAGCAAAGAATTCTGGCCCAGATTTGGCATAAGCTGGCACAGCAGGCATTCATTAAGCACTAGCATACAGCCTAAGGGCCGAACATGGCTTGGGTTTGGTAGAGTTGGCAATGTCTTTAAGGCAGCACACAAGGCTTGGGCCAGATGTCAGATGAAGTATTAGGCCCATGTTATAAATGTATACAGTGCATCCGGACAGTATTCATAGCTCTTCACTTTTCCACATTTTTTTATGTTACAGCCTTATTCCAAAATGAATTAAATTCATTTATTTCCTCAAAATTCTACACAAAATACCCCATAATGACAATGTGAAAAAAGATTTTTTGAAATTGTTGCAAATTTATTAAAAATAAAAAACCTGAAAAATCACGTGAACATAAGTATTCACAGCATTTGCCGTGAAGCTCTAAATTGAGCTCAGGTACATTCTGTTTCCACTGATCATTCTTGAGATGTTTCAGCAGCTTAATTGGAGTTCACCTGTGGTAAATTCTGTTGATTGGACATGATTTGAAAAGACCTGTCTATATATAGTCCCAAGGTTGACAGTGCATGTCAAAGCACAAACCAAGCTTGAAGACAAAGGAATTGTCTGTAGACCTCCGAGACAGGATTGATTTGAGGCACAAGGCTGGGGAAGGGTACAGAAAAATTTCTGCTGCTCTGAAAGTTGCAATGAGCACAGTGGCCTCCATCATCCGTAAGTGGAAGATGTTTGGAACCACCAGGACTCTTCCTAGAGCTGGCCGGCCATCTAAGTTGAGTTATCAGGGGAAAAGAGCCTTAGTCAGGCAAGTGATCAATAACCCAGTGATCACTCTGTCTGAGCTCCAGCATTCTTCTGTGGAGAGAGTAGAACCTTAAAGAAACACAACCATCTGTGCAGCAATCCACTAATCAGGCAAGTTTGGTAGAGTGGCCGGACGGAAGCTGCTCCCCACCTGGAATTTGCCAAAAGGCATCTGAAGCACTCTCAGACCATAAGAAACAAAATTCTCTGGTCTGATGAGACTAAAATTGAACTCTTTCGATGCCAGGCGTTACATTTGTAGAAAACCAGGCACCGCTCATCACCAGGCTAATACCATCCCTACAGTGAAGTGTGGTGGTTGCAGCATCATGCTGTGGGGATGTTTTTCAGCAGCAGGAACTGGAAGACTAGTCAGGATAGAGGGAAAGATGAATGCAGCAATGTACAGAGACATGCTGAATGAAAACCTGCTTCAGAGTGCTCTTGACTTCACACTGGGGCGACGGTTCATCTTCCAGCAGGACAATGACTGCCAAAGCACACCGCCAAAATATCAATGAAGTGGCTTCACAACAACTCTGTGAATGTCCTTGAGTGGCCCAACCAGAGCCCAGACTTAAATCCTATTGAACATCTATGGAGAGATCTGAAAATGGCTGTACACCATTGCTTCCCATCTAACTTGATAGAGCTTGAGAGGTACTGCAAAGAGGAATGGGCAAATGCTATGAATACTTTCCAGATGCATTGTATCTTGACCAACATACTGAATAAAATACATTTGAACTATTTTTAAGTAAAGAATAAATTCTACCAATCTGGTCTCTTCAAGAAAAAGCACACCCATAGCATGCCTAAAGCGCAATACTTCATGGGTTTATCAATTTGATTGCAATAATGACACACCAACATATCTGCTCCAGTTCAGGCTCAGGTTTGGATTATAAACTTGGCTGAGACTTGGTCCAGATTTGGTCCATGTTTGGCCCTCAAATAAATTCTGATTCATACACTCCACCAATGTCTATGTTTTTAGTCTTCGGTGCTTGGCCCTGCTAAATAAATTGCTGATAATCATCATCGTCCTTTGATAACCGACATCTCGAGTACTTTGTTTATTATTTATGGCTGAGAGATGAACTATTTTCTCTCATACCCAACAATAGAGGTTACAACAAGTTTGTTTACTCCACAGCCATTTGACCCTGAAACAGACCCATAAACCGGTGTGTTTTGAAATACAGGTCTTTTATTCCTTTTCGAGTGGCCTTTATGATTATTCATCATGTATAGTGGCTTTGAGTGTTTCCTATTTCCTCTTTAGCTCTAACCTTTCCACTTACGCCATTGAGTTAAAGAAGCAAAATGTAAGCCTTTGGCCTAAAAAATTGATGAAATTGAATGCAATTGAATTAGAGCAAATGCAATTTTCCTAACAAAAGAATTTCTGATTGATTGGCAGTGCCAGGATGAGCTCAGATAACAGAGTGTGTTCTTGGCAGCATCTACAGAAACAGTCATGGAGAAGACAATGTTACAACAAGAACTTCATCCCGGGACATTAATATATATATATATATATATATATATATATATATATATATATATATATATATATATATATATATATATATATATATATATATATATATATATATATGAATAAACTCTTCAAAAAGTTAAACATATTGGCACATAAAAAAATTTTTCATACATTTTTAATGCATTTTATTTTATTTAATTATCTAGTTTTTTATTGTTATTTTTATCAATGTGCAAATAAAGATTGTGAATGTAAACTGATTGTTATCAGTCTTTTTGTGTATACTTTTCAAAGTTATGAATGCATATATATATATATATATATATATATATATATATATATATATATATATATATATATATATATATATATAATTAATATATATTAATAATATTTTTTTCTTCTGGAGAAAGTCTTATTTGTTTTATTTCACTAGAATATAAGCAGTTTTTATTTTTTACAGACCGTTTTAAGGTCAAAATTATTAGCCCCATTTTTTTTCTCAATAGTCTCAGAACAAACCATCATCATACAATTACTTGTCTAATTACCCTAACTTTCCTAGTTAACCTAATTAACCTAGTTAAGCCTTTAAATGACACTTTAAGCTGTATAGAAGTGTCCTGAAAAATATCTAGTAAAATATTATTTGCCGTCATCATGGCAAAGATAAAATAAATCAGTTATAAGAAACGAGTTATTAAAACTATTGTTTAGAAATGTGTTGAAAAAAATCTCTTCGTTAAACAGAAATTGGGGAAAAAAATAAACAGGGGGGCTAATAATTGAGGTGGGCTAATAATTCTGACTTCAACTGTGTGTATATATATATA
Source organism: Danio aesculapii (assembly GCF_903798145.1). Classification (NCBI taxonomy): domain Eukaryota; kingdom Metazoa; phylum Chordata; class Actinopteri; order Cypriniformes; family Danionidae; genus Danio; species Danio aesculapii. Next base: position 27,518,979 of record NC_079459.1, on the reverse strand, counting down.
TATATATATATATATATATATATATATATATATATATATATATATATATATATATATATATATATATATATATATATATATATATATATATATATAAAGATGATTGAGTCTAATTTTGGATGAGTGTGTAAGGAAACACATTCAAACACCAAACAAACTTCTGATTTAATTCAGTTGAAGTGATTGTTAAAAAAGAACCAGCAGTTTTAGTTGAAGACAACTGCATTTACGACCTAAAATGTAGTAATAAACATATAAGAAATGTGTTTCAGTCAAATAAAAGAATCACTCTGAGGGGAAAATTTCTTTGGAATTCTCTAATAGATAAAATTAATGGAAAAAAGCTTGGCTCATACCTTACAAATTTTGTGTTCCCAACAAAGTTAAAGAATTATATTTGAACGTGTTAACCAATATCTACCCCACATATGAAATTGTATCTAAATTTGGTAATCCCAATTCAAATAATGTCTTCTGTAACTCAAGTATTGAATCGATTGATCATCTTTTTGATCAATGCCCACATGTTAAAATGTTTTGGTCTGATTATCTATTATTTATTTTACATCAAAATGTAAGTTTAACATAGATTTTTCTATGTGTGATATATTTTGTTACTTTTCTCATGACAAACGTGACATTTTTTGGGGGTCAATATTATATTCACAAATTTAATTTTTTTTCATCATTACCTAATTTGCAGATGTTTCTTTGTGACTTAAATTGTTTAATTACTACTTTACAAAATTTTTACAGCAAAAAAAGTGTAAACACTGAAATTTTATAAGGACTTAAATATTATTATGTAAATATTATTTAATTTGATAGTTAGCCTCTGTACCCTGTTTTTTATTATCTTGTTTTATTCTTATTTTTTTATTTATATATAATTTTCCTTGTTCTTTATTGTACTTGATGTCATCCATTGTTATAGTTAATATGATTGTATTGTTAAAACATACACACACACGCACGCACGCACGCACGCACCCACACACACACACAAAAACTATTTTGATTTAATTGGAGACTTTACTGTGTATAGACACCTGAATTATCATCATAAAGGCCCGTTTACACCAAGTACGATAACTATAAAACATAAATATAATGATAAATATATTTGACTGCCGATAAAATTTGACTGCTTCTCATTCTGCATTTCCCGCTTGTAACCAGCAGATGTCTTCAGTGTGCTACTAGCGTATATAACCAGTGAATGTTCGTTTATTTTAGATTGTGTTCATTCATCAAATCAAATTTAGCAAAATAAAAGGAATAAGTGGAATAAAAACTAACTATTTCCCCAGCATTTTCAAATAAGTGAACACAATGATGCTGAAACTAGCACTGCATGGCTAACTGAGGTAAGTCACATAGGCTACTTCAGTTTGCTATAGCCTGCCATAACTTCCATGTATATTCATCATTTTTCCAATGTTATAACCAAATGTTTTCTAGATAGTTATTATCTTTAAATCATTGAAAAGGGGGATTGACATGCAGTGCTTTACCACATGTAGTCTGTAGCTTTAAATTAAGTGAGCCCTTCTTTGTCAGTGCTTTGTTTCACTTGTTAGCTGAGGGGAAAACATTTGTTTTGAAAGTGATCCTAACGATATGTCGACTATATTTATCGTTATAGCTGTGGTCTGAACTCAGTTGTTTTACATTCAGAACGAATTTTAGAAATATATCTTTATAGTTATCTTATAATGTGCTTGGTGTGAAGAACAGAACAGGCCTTAACTGTGATAAACTGCTTTTTAAAACATTTTTATAATTTTTATTTGGATTCAACAATGGGATAATTTTTTTTGTACCTATATTGTTTTTAAGTGTGCCGAGTTTGTGGTTTAGTTCAGCAAAAGGTTAAAGAACACTTTTTTTTTACCAAAGCCTTCTTCGGTCATACTTACGGTATGATAAACTTGGATGTAAATATTACGGTATTGTGATTACTGCTCTAAAATATATTCTTTTTTTAAAAAACTAAACCTTTCCCCCTTTGAACACAATATATTTTATTTTGAGAATCATTAAAAAAATAATTTGGAACAGTAAACAAGTCAGGCTAAATAATGAAAATGAATGCTGTCTTCATCTGTTTCAAAAACACAGATTTCTTTACAACTTAAACAAAAAAAAGAACATAAATAAAAAATCGTACCTATCCCGTTGGAACGGTATAGCAGAAAATGTTGGCGGTTTTAAAACCTTGACTTTTCCAAACCGCGGTATACCTTGAAAATGGTTATCCTCCCATGCCTAGTCATACTTAACAATGTTGCCAATATTAGTGAAGGTCACTGAAAAACTATTTCAATAAATCAAGAGACATTTGAAGTGTCATGACATAGGCCCTGCTGTACGATATCTGAACTAGAAAACAAGTACGCAGAAGAAAACTGATGCCAAAAACCATAAACAAAAGAAAAACTTTATATAGGCATTCAAATTGATTGAGTCTGTCACAGAAGATCTGAAGTGCATCTCCACTGAACTCCTGGGTTGAATTTTCCTAAAACAATTACTCTGCCTCCCCCATGAGGCTCAAACAAATTCTGTAAAGAAGATCAATGAGAGAGAGAGAGAGAGAGAGAGAGAGAGAGAGAGAGAGAGAGAGAGAGAGAGAGAGAGAGAGAGAGAGTTGCAGATTTTATATAGAGGTAATATTGTGACAGTGCTGTAATGATGCATTTCTACTTTTTTTGTGATTCACTTCTTTACTAAAAAGTCAATGCACCTAAAAATATGCAACAAATCAGTTCTTCATTATCTTGTCTCTCTCATGTATTGCATTAGAGAGTCTGAATAAATGTAGTGAACTGAATAATTCTAAACAACACTTCTGACATTTTTCTTTTACCAGCCTGAGCACAAAACTGTATGCGCAATATTTCATTAAACTTAAGCCAGAACAAACAAGCAAACAACAATACACAAATATTACCATGACAGTATCATTGTAACTTGTATCTGTTTTTTGTCCTGTCTCTGTTATCCTGTTGCACTGTAGAAGCTCTGTCACGAAAACAAATTCCTCGTATGTGTGAACATACCTGGCAATAAAGCTCTTTCTGATTCTGATTCTGATTTTTATGTATAAAATTAAAAGTATTATTATTAGTAGTACTACTACTAATATTATTAATATTATTATTAATAGTAGTAGTATTTAAACAATATACAATGATTTGCTGTTTAATAGGATAGTAATTTAAGATGAAAATCTATATAATAATAATAATAGTAATAATAATAATAACAATAATAATAGGCGACACAGTGGCTCAGTGGTTAGCAGAAAAAAAAAAACAGAAATTGGGAAAAAAAATATACAGGGGGCTAATAATTCAAGGGGGCTAATAATTCTGACTTCAACTGTATGTATGTCTCCCGCATACATATGCACCTACATGTGTTCCGCATATCCAGTTGAAGTCAGAATTATTAGCCCCCCTTTGAATTTTTTTTTTCATTTTTTTAAATATTTCCCAAAAGATTTTTAACAGAGCAAGGAAATTTTCACAATATGTCTGATAATATTTTTTCTCCTGGAGAAAGTCTTATTTGTTTTTTTTGGCTAGAATAAAAGCAGTTTTAAATTTTTTAAAAACCATTTTAAGGTCAATATTAGCCCCTTTAAGCTATATATACTGTACAATAACTTGCCTAATTACCCTAACCTGCCTAGTTAACCTGGTTAACCTAGTTAAGCCTTTAAATGTCACTTTAAGCTGTACAGAAGTGTCTTGAAAAATATCCAGTAAAATATTATTTACTGTCATCATGGCAAAGATAAAATAAATCAGTTATTAGAAACGAGTTATTAAAACTATTATGTTTATAAATGTGTTGAAAAAAATCTTCTCTCCGTTAAACAGAAATTGGGAAAAAATTAACAAGGGGGCAAATAATTCAGGGGGGCTAATAATTCTGACTTCAACTGTATATAAAAGAAGATGCAACATAACAGTTATCAGCCGAAAGTTCAGACATATGACCTGGAATCTATAGATACTGTCTTTTGAAATTCATTGCGGTTGAAACTTTTCTTATATCAATCAAAGCACCTTAAATCCAGCTCCGGGGTTGATGTAGTCGAGTCAGCTCTTCTCGCCGGCATCTCCAGGCTGCAGCTCGATCTTGCGAGGGATATTAATCTAGCAACAGGGTCCTTGTGCTCAACCACAGCTGTCTGCCTGTCTGCCATGACTAAATGCTCTTGTGTTGCTAACAGCGGGACCCCCGACAAGATGCCCCTGCAGACCCCCAGACACACTGATGCAAACTCAAACACTCACCTTGAGAAGAGACAAAAGGAGGCTTAAAGAGAGAGTTTGCCTGAAGCTCGCAACTTTGTCTTCGTTTACTCACTCCCGATCCATCCTGTTCTTTTTCATCTACCTTGAAACACAGGTGTTATATAACAAATTACAAGTTATAGAAATGATATATTTTACTATAAAATACTAAATATTTATTAGAAAATTCCTAGAAATGAAATGTTACGATAACAGACAGAGGCGATGCGATGGCACAGTGGGTAGCGCACTCGCCTCACAGCAAGAAGGTCGAGCCTCGGCGTGGTCAGTTGGCATTTCTGTGTGGAGTTTGCATGTTCTCCCTGCATTTGCATGGGTTTCCTCCAGGTGCTATGGTCCAAAGACATCCACTATAGGTGAATTGGGTAAGTTAAATTGTCCGTAGTGTATGTGTGTGAATGAGAATGTATGGGTGTTTCCCTGTGATGGGTTGCAGCTGGAAGAGCATCCGCTGCGTAAAATATACGCTGGATAAGTTGGCAGTTCATTCCGCTGTGGGGACCCCAGATTAATAAAGGGACTAAGCTGAAAAGAAAATGAATAAATGGTAACAGACAGACAGACTAACTTATAGACAGATGGAAGGACGGATGAATAGATAGATAAACATGGGTGTATGAATGGATGGATGGAACATAAGTAGATAGATAGATAGATAGATAGATGGATGGATGGATGGATGGATGGATGGATGGATGGATGGATGGATGGATGGATGGATGGATGGATGGATGGATGGATGGATGGATGGATGGATGGATGGATGGATCGATGGATGGATGGATGGATTGGTAGATGAATAGAAAAACATGGGTGTATGGGTGGATGGATGGATGAATAGATCTTAATGATAGATAGATAGATAGATAGATAGATAGATAGATAGATAGATAGATAGATAGATAGATAGATAGATAGATAGATAGATAGATAGATAGATAGATAGATAGATAGATAGATAGAAAAACATGGGTGAATGAGTTGATGGATGGAACATAAGTGGATGGATGGATGGATGGATGGATGGATGGATGGATGGATGGATGGATGGATGGATGGATGGATGGAAAAACATGGGTGTATGGATGGATGAATAGATCTGAATGATAGATAGATAGATAGATAGATAGATAGATAGATAGATAGATAGATAGATAGATAGATAGATAGATAGATAGATAGATAGATAGATAGATAGATAGATAGAAAAACATGGGTGAATGAGTTGATGGATGGAACATAAGTGGATGGATGGATGGATGGATGGATGGATGGATGGATGGATGGATGGATGGATAGAAAAACATGGGTGTATGGATGGATGAATAGATCTGAATGATAGATAGATAGATAGATAGATAGATAGATAGATAGATAGATAGATAGATAGATAGATAGATAGATAGATAGATAGATAGATAGATAGATAGATAGATATTACATCATTATTTTGTCCAGTAAATTCAAGTGACATATTTTCCTATCACATCTTCATAATAATTTGTCTTCAGGCCCCAGAAGTCACTAAAAGTGCAAGGCATTCCTCAAAGCTATGCACAGAAGTTCTTCCTCTAATTTAATTATAGCGTATACTTGCTGATATTCAGATCATAGGCGTGTTGGCAAATGTAACTGACATTTGCACTCCACTAGAGGTCTGTTGCTATGTCAGGTTTCAGCGGAGAGCAGATGGCCGCAGATGGTTTGTGGAAGCTCTCATGTGCCCTCAAATTTCCTCCTGATCTGCTCGGCTCCTGTATAGAAGCAAACAACATTCAAACTGGATTAAACAAATATGTGAGTCTATGTTGCAGGAAACTGTTTAATATAAAAAATCAAGAACATGTGTCTGCAGGTTTCTGTCTTACATTTACAGCTTGATACTTAAATAAATGTAATATTTTGTAAAAGGATGTATTAAACTATACTGAATTGCTCATATGTGCAAAACAGCCTACCATTCTTGTTTGCACTATGGTCTGCTGTTTTAGCACCCTTGTTAGTGCTCTTGCAGAGAAATTTTGATTCAAGTCCCTCTTGGTTTGGGAAGAGAAGAACAGGAGGGGTTATATTGGTGCCAAGATTGGTAGAGCAAGATTTGGGGGAGTAGGTGTAACAGAACCATCAAAAAGCTGATAGAGTCTTATAGTTTTTTACCATCCTTGTTAGTGGTCCTGCTTCCTTGTCATATACATTGTTTTAGTTAGTAATCATTGTTCTTGAAGTGGGATGAATAGAACAGGAGGGGTTGCATTGGTGCCATGACCCAGATGCGAGCAAGATTTATCTAAGTGTAACAAGGTGTAGCAAGAGACTGACATAATATCATTGTTTGTAGCATCCTTGTCCCTGCCTTCCGATGCCAGAACATTAGGGTTGAATTCCTCTTGAAGAGAAGGAGTAAACAGTGCATTGGTGCCGTGACCCGGATGGAAACAATATTTAGATGGGTAAGTGTACCAGAGACCAGCAAGGGACTGATATAGCATCCTTGTTATTGCTTCTGCCTCCCACGGCAGAAATATTAGTTTAAATTCCTCTTGGAGTGGGATGAGAAGAACCAGAAGGGGTTCTATTGGTGCCGTGACCCAGATGTGAAAAAGACTTAGGGACAAGTGTAATGAGACCAGCAAAAGACTAATGTAACCTTATTAGGTTTTAGCACCCTTTTTAGTGTTTCTGTCTTCCATGTCAGAATATTTGAGTTGAATTTCTATTGAAGAGGAGGAGTAAAACATGAGTAATTGTATTGGTGCCGTGACCCGGATGGGAGCAAGATTTAGAGGGGTAAGTGTGTCAGAAACCAGCAAGGCACTGATATATCATCCTTGTTAGAGCTCCTGCCTCCCATGATAGGACATTTTTGTTCAAAGTCCTCTTGGAGTGGGATGAGAAGATCCAGAAGGGTACTATTAGTGCCATGACCCGGATGGGAACACTATTTAGGGGAGAAAGTGTAATAAGACCAGCAAAAGACTGACAATAGCCTTATTAGTTTTTTGCACCATTGTTAATATTTCTCCATTCCATGTCAGAACATCTGAGTTGAATTCCTCTTGAAGAGGTGGAGTAACACATAAGCAATTGTATTGGTGCCGTGACCCGGATGAGAGCAAGATTTAGAGGATTAAGTGTGCCAGAAACCAGCAAGGCACTGATATATCATCCTTGTTAGTGCTTCTGCCTTCCATGATAGACATTTTTGTTCAAATTCCTCCTGGAGTGCGATGAAAAGAACCAGAAGGGGTTCTATTGGTGCTGTGACCCAGATGTAAACAAGATTTAGGGGAGAAAGTGTAATGAGACCAGCAAAAGACTGACATAGCCTTATTAGTTTTTAGCACCCTTGTTAATGTTTCTGCCTACTTGTCGGGATATTTGGATTGAATCTCTTTTGAAGAGATGGAGTAAAAAAGGAGTCATTGCATTGGTGCCATTACCCAAATGATAGGAAAATTTATATTGATACCTGCAAGGAACTGATATAGCATCCTTGTTATTGCTTCTGCCTCCCACGATAGACATTTTAGTTCCCTTCCTACTTTGAGGAAATTTGAAGAACCAGAAGGGTTCTATTGGTTCTGTGACACGGATGTGAAACATTGGGGGAGGTTGTGTAATGAGAACAGCAAAAGTCTGACATAGCCTTATTCGTTTTTAGCATCCTTTTAGCGTTCCTCCCTGGCATACCAGAACATTTGGGTTGAGTCCCTCTCGAAGAGAAGGAGTAAAACAGGAGTGATTGCATTGGTGCCGTGACCCAGAGGGGAGCAAGATTTAGAGGGGTAAGTGTACCAGAGACCAGAGAAGGACTGAGACAGCTTCCTTGTTATTGCTTCTGTCTCCCATGATAGAATTTTTTGTTTAAATTCCTCTTGGAGTGGGAAGAAAAGAACAAGAAGGGTTCTATCCATGCCATGACCTGGATGTGAACAAAATTTAGGGGAGTAAGTATAATGAGACCAGCAAAACACTGACATAGCCTTATTAGTTTTTTAGCCCTTGATAGTCGTCCTGCCTGCCATGTCAGTAAATATGGATTTAATCCCTCTTGGGGTAGGATGCTTAGAAAAGATGGATTGTGTTGGTGCCGTGACCTGGATGGGACCAAGGTTTAAGGGAGTAAGTGTAATGATACCAGCAAAAGACTGACATAGCCATTTTTGTTTTTAGCACCCTGGTTAGTGCTCTAGTAGAAAAGAGGAGTTGTGTTGGTGCCATGACTCAGATGGGAGTGACATTAAAGTGAGTGAGTAAAACAGAGCTAGTAAGAGCTGTGCAGGTAGACTTCACTTTCCTGGCCCACTATTGGCAATGGCTCTGTGTTAGTATGGGTGCCTGCCATAACCGAAAGAAAGATTCGAATCCCACTAGGAGTGATGCAAATAGAAATGAAGGGATTACAAACAGATGCACAAACAAATCTAGTAGGAGAAGGAAAACATTAGAAAACATCACATGGCCTGTCAGTTTCACTACAGTATACAACAGAGGTATATTTCACAGATGTATCTGTAAATTTGTAAAACAAACCATTTGTAAAACCTCATACCTTCCTTTTCTCTCTTTATTTCTTGGCACCGTTTTCCTAAACATTCACACATCTGTGTTCACAAATTGCTTCTGTTACTGCCATTATTACAAGTAGTGGGCTACATTGAAGCAGGATATGAAGTGGAACCAAAAATTTACGACCATGTGACATTCTCAAAGTGAACGCTTTGGGGAATTTGTCACAGTGTTTGAAGGCAATAGACTATTTACTGTAGAAGTCATTAAACACGCTCAAAGCGCTGGCTTTGCCTCATAAAAAGGACATTTTCCAAAACCGCTTTGTATTTCCCAGTCGCCTAATTACTAAGTATTATTAACCGGATTCGTACGTTGACACTAAGTTGTCTGGGGGCACAGAAGAGGAAAACGTCATGCTGGTGTGTCATTACAGAGGCCTGTCTAAAAATTGCAGCCATTGTTCATATTTAACCCTCTGTTACTCATCGCTTCTGGGCAAGAAAACCATTTTCTTTACTTTGGAAGCCTATGATGCATGTAGGAAGGTAATAAAATGGTTAATACTGAAGCAATGGTTTCAGTAAACTCATAAAATGCCCCCTTTTTAGGTCATGCTACACTTCCTTCTCATTTTCTAAACTGTGGAGTTTTCTCCCATCACAAATATGATTAATATTTGTTACAAGATAAACTATAAAGTGGCAATTTTTTTTACATTTACATATAAATAGTTTTTTTTTTCTGAGCAGTTGCTTCATTAAATGCACTATTGCTGAAGTGATCTTCCATTTACTACATTATTCATTTCAGTAGTTTTTAGTACAATATTAATTTTTTTATACATTGTACAGTATCATTTCATTAACCTTGGAACCCCTTTATATGCAGTTATTTTTCGTATTGAAACATTAATAAATCTTTTGATTGAATTGTCTATATTGTTTTACGTTCTTGGCTCCAGGTAAAAATAAATACACAAAACAACTTCAAATAGTATTATAATTATAACAGTATTATAATAGCTTTCAGAAGTTTTTTTTTTTTTTTACTTTAGTGATGATATATTATCTTTTATATTTATATTTTATAAGTTCCATTCAGTGTCCTTCCAATGTTGCACATTGTTACCTTAAAATGCTTAAAACGTCATTTTTCTAGTTACTGCAACTTAATTATTCTAGTTTCTTGGTTTCTTAAAATTAAGTCAACTTATTTTTTTAATTATTTGTAACATGATTTGTCTAGTTCTCTTAGCTGAATGTTTCTAGTTCTCGAAACTTAATTTTTCTAGTAACTGTAACTTAATTTTTCTAGTTTAACTGAATTTATCTAGTTATTTCAAATGTTTCTAGTTAGTGCAACTTGATATTTTTAGTTAGTTAAACTTACTGTATCTAGTAAGTTCAATCTGATTTCTTAAAATTAAGTCAAATAATTTTGTTGTGAAAAAGTTGATTTTAACATTATTTTTTCTAGTTTTCTTAGTTTAATGTTTCTAGTTTCTTATTTTTTTCTAGTTACTGTAACTTGGTTTCTTGGTTCAACTGAGTTGATCCAGTTATTTAAATTTTTCTAGTTCAACTTAATTTTATAGTTAGTGCAACTTCATTTTGTTAGTTCAACTTAATATTTCTAGTTTCTTGGTTTCTTAAATCTAAGTCAACTAATTTCACATTAGTTTTAGCATAATTTTTGTAGTTTTCTTAGCTTAATGTTTCTAGTTCTCATAACTTAAGTTTTTAATTACTGTAACTTGATTTTTCTACTTCAACTGAATTTATCGAGTTATTTTAATTAAATGTTTCTAGTTAGTGCAACTAATTTAACTAGTTAGTGTAACTCGATTTTTCTAGTTAGTTAAACTCATATTTCTTAAAATTAAGTCAACTTCTTTTTAGTAAAATCAGTTTTTGAGTTTTCAAACATGATTTTTCTAGTTCTTTCAGCTTAATGTTTCTAGTTCTCATAACTTTTATAGTTAATGTTACTCGATTGTTCTAGTTCAACTGATGTTATCTAGTCATTTCATTTAAATTCATTTGTGCCAGAACACGGCAGATCCGGATTCGGCATCTCTGAAATCTGATCCAGCACCTAATTTTACCAATCCCCCTCCTCCCCGTCTGCTGTTCACTTTCTTCCGCGACTCCCTAACCCACTTCACTTTCGTCCACGACAAACCCCCGCTCTTCACTTTCGTACAGGACTCTTTCGTCCGCTCTCCACTATCGTGTGCGACACCTCTACCTCTACATCCTCCTGTAACATGCCTGATCCGTTACCCCGGTCTGTTCCGGGTCCTCGCAATTCACAAATTAAACACTGATTAAATGTTTCTAGTTAGTGCAACTAGTTTAGCTAGTTAGTGCAACTTGATTATTCTAGTTAGTTCAACTTAAATTTTCTAGTCAGTCCATCTTGATTTTTTTTTATTAAGTCAACTTATTTTTTTTTTTGTAAAAAAAGCTTTATTTTTAAACTTTTTTTTAGTTCTCTTAGCTTAATGGTTCTAGTTCTCATAACTTACAATAATTTTTAACAGTTATAATTTTTTCTCAAATAATTTTTATAGAAAATGTAACTTGTTTTTCTACTTCAACTGAATTTATTTAGTTATTTCAATTAAATGTTTCTACGTAGTTAGTGCAACTCTATTTTCTAGTTAGTTAAACTTATTTTTTTAGTAAGTCCAACATGACTTCTGAAAATTAAGTCAACTTATTTTTTGTGAAAAAAAAAAATTAAACATGATTTTTCTTGTTCTCTTAGCTTAATGTTTCTAGTTCTCATATCTTCATTTTTTTTCTAGTTAATCTAGCTTGATTTTTCTAGTTCAACTGAATTTATTTAGGGATTCTAGTTAGTTCAACTTAGTGCATCTAGTAAGTTCAACTTAATTTTTCTAGTTAGTGCAAATTAATTTTGTTCAACTTAATTTTTCTAGTTCTCATAACATTTTTTTTAAATTAGTGCAACCTCCCACAACTAGTTAACATTAACAAAGATTATGTAATGCTAAACAAAATCTCTGTTCACCATTAGTTCATATTAACGCTTTAATTAACCTTATTGTAAAGTGTTACTAATATTTTTTATAGTGACGTTTTTTTGCTTTTTCAGTTTTATGTTCTGGGCTGCCAGATGTCCTGATTAAATTCATAAACTTTACTTCCTAAATCTTCATAAAAAGTTTGTGATGCTAGCCATAGGAATATGAAGCTGAGTGTTTCTGATCGAGGCCTGGTGATGCTCTAAATCACACAATTACATCCATTCATCCCTCGTTCATCACTCTGTTTGTCTGTCGAATGTTTGCTGACGGATCAGAGCTGTGGATGCATTCCAGCGCTTTTCCACATGATTAGATGGAACTAATTATTCTCACATCTCACGCTCAGTCTGGAATAAACTAATTACCCGTCTCCTAATGAAGGCAGAAAGGATTCCTGCTAGAATTCCTGCAAAACGACTTTCTGATCTACTAGAATCTACAAATATTTAGCTGGAAATTAATTGGAAGTCCAGAAGGTTGAAAAAAAAAGCACTTCAAAAAAAGAACATACATGTTGAAAAGGCATTTGTTTTACCTCGGGGAACAGCAGCACATTGCTGTTAATTGCTCGTTTGATTAATAGATCTGATTAAACGAGAGCAGTGATTAACGTATGTGACCAGGAGAGAGGAAGCTGATGTAATTACAACACTGATCATTAATGTAAATATGAAAACAGGATTATGTCGTTTATCTATTGGGCACGGATGGACATATGCCAGTTTTATTTTAAAATATTAGAACTATTTTAATTAGTTACTAGTTGTGTTCCCAAAGCCAATAAGATTGACTATATATTTAGTGACATTTATAATTGTGGCTTTTTTATTTTTTAGGTGATATATTTCTTTGTTTATTTTAATAATCCTAAATAAATATTTACAATTATTACATTTTTATGAATTGGAAATATTTATATTGTTTGTATACTGTAAATATTTCATGTTGAATATTAAACATTGTATATAGGCAAAAGGTCGATTTTTTTTTGATGAATCATCTGTTGAACTGCATCCCAATCATCACAAATACTGCAGAAGGCCTATTGGAACCTACATGGACACAAGATTCTCACAGAAATCAGTCAAGTTTGGTAAAGGAAAAAGGGAGAGATCTGCAGAGTAAATGGCAACATCAACAGCCTGAGGTATCAAGACATTTGTGCTGAATATTACAATAAAAACCACAGAAGAAGGCAAATTCTTCTGCAGGATAGCACTACTGCACATACGTCAGCCTCCACATTAAAGTTCCTGGAAGCAAAAAAAGGTCAAGGGGAACCAAGAATGGCCAGTCCAGTAATCAGATATGAATATTATTGAGCATGTCTGAGTTAAGATGTAGGAGACATTGAAAATAAATCCAAAGAATCTTGATGAACTGGGAGTCCTGCAAGAACGCTCTCTTTGCCATTTCAAATGACTTTATTAATATGTTGAGTAATTGCAGAGATGTTTGGGTGCAGTCCTCCAAGCTCATGGGAGTCATACACAATATTAATTATTTTTCCACTGCACCATGACTTTATAATATAAGCAAAGTCATACCTTACTGTCCTAATTAAATAAATAAAAATTTTAAGGCATGATCATATTTTATTTGGGTATAATAACCGTAATCTAGAGGCAAAAGCAAAAAGGTCAAATACAATATTAGCACAAATCATATTCATTATCTTAATAACATATGTATATGTATAATATATATATATATAAATATATATATATATATATATATATATATATATATATATATATATATATATATATATATATATATATATATATATATATATATATATATATATATATATATATATATGTGTGTATAATATCTATCTATCTATCTATCTCTATATATACATATATATATATATATATATATTTATATATATATATATATATATATATATATATATATATATATATATATATATATATATATATATATATTTTTTTTTTTTTAATTTAATTATGTTTATAATTTATATTGTAAGCTGCATTATATCAGAAAGAGCCATTTTCTTTACAGTTTCAATAAAAACAAACAATATAAACCATACAATATATAATAAAATAATAACTATTATATTATCATTTTATTACATTAAATGTGTTATTTTTACATATAATTTATTATATATAGATAACTTGTCTACCAAAACATTCCAGAGACTCATTTTGGCCTGTCCATCCCTGGCAATGTAAACAAATTCGACCTGCTGTCTGATGATCAGAAATCTAAAGCTGTTCTGTTGGGCTGCCAAGGACATCCTGGTGATTGGGTCACAAGTCACAGGGCCCAAATTCACATCCGTTTTATCTGGACACATGTGTCCTTTTCTAAAACAGCTCAAGCTAACCCTGCCACACGTTTTCCAAACCGATAATGTCAGCCATTTCATCTCTAGAGCATTTTTAAATCAACTTTAGCAAATACAAACATGCATTTTCCACAAGCGGCATCCAGGGATGACTGTTTTCCTCTTTCTCTTTATTTAACGCATAAAATTGCGTTCAGGGCACAATAAGCAGATGAAAGGGAAGATGCGGTGCAGAAGTTCACAGACGGGGCTAATACCGAGACAAAAAACTCGAGGGATGTGTTCGGAAAACAATAACATGCAAAGTACGCAGGACTACAAAGGGCGCACGGCGAATTTTAATCAAAACAAAAAACGCGCAGTTAATTGCTGCCGAGTGAATTGTGCAGCTTTGTGTGAATGTGCCTCTTGTCTTCGCAGAGATGGCTGTGCTGTCTGTCGACACTCCACATTGTTAATGAAATGCAAAGATTTGAATGAACAATTGTGTCAATCCTTTGCTAGTCAATAAACCTTTGAGCTGAACAACAACCCGGGGAATAGCGATTAAGCATCTGTCCAAAACTTGTTTTTTTTCTTACAGAGATTGACAGAAATATGAATAAATGTTGCGTTGCACTATAGAGTGTAACAAAATGTTTTCAGAGTTGCTAAATAAATGATTGGAGTAGGCGTTATTACAGAGTCTTGCAGAAATTTCATATTTTTTAGAGACAAATTTTGTATACTTTTTTTTGTAGTGTACTCTCTCTCTTGATGCTTCAAACTTGTATGATGTTTGTTCTTCTGTAGAGCAAAAACGTATTATTTTCATTATTTAAATGTGAACATACAGTATGTTTCGTGGATAGTTCATCTTGAATTTGCTGTTAATTTACTCACCAGCGAACCATTCATTTGACTTTTTTTCTTCAGTAGGATATTTAGGAATATTTTTAGCTAAAACTGTGGTATTTAAAAAATGCAAATAAATATCTACCAGCCTTTAAGAGTATATAGATAAAGGCCCGTTTTTTTTTTCTAACGATACATTCAGGTCTGTACCAGAAACTGAACATCATTTACAGCATTATTGTTATTATTATTAAGTCCCCCGTTCATTCTCAATCTGTCACCGGAAAAAAATATAGCAAAATAAAAATAAAAAATCAATAATATCTTAGTGTGGCCCAAAGGTGTGTAAATAAACAGAACATTTCAAATTTTAGGTGAACTATCCCTTTAAATACTTTTCTGAAAAGTATCATAAGGCTAAGCTCACTATTAATAATGCAGGCAACAGAGATGTTTTTAGTGTTTAGGGTTGGCAGAATCCCTAAAAAACTGTCCTGCTTCATTGTGGGTCAGTGTTCCCAGAGCAAACCTCTGTGAACTACCCTTCAGCTCCGTAATTAGTCTTAAACTGAAGGCCGTGCGACAGTTTATTAGAGCTACGACTACAACAAGTGAAGCAGGAAACTGTCTTAAAAAAGGGGCTAAAAATAAAAGTCCCACAGAATCCGCACATATACATATTTAAGCATAAGTTAAAGTAAAAACCTCCATTCATTTTCTCTAGATTTGTACCACTGACTAAGGCTACGTTCACACGTTCAAATGTGGCCCGAATCAGATTTTTTTGCCCACATGTGACTCAGGTAATGATAGTGTGAACAGCACAAACCGCATAGAATCTGATCTTTTCAGTTCTGATTTGTGCCACTTTCATATGTAGTCTTGCATCAGACACAGATCTGATGTCTTTCAATGCAACTGCAGTATGAACGGTTGTGTAGTATTTCATGTGACTTTTACATAATATTTGAACGACATGCGTCAACATTCTATGCTGCAAACATCATCTACTCCTCAGCAGCACAGTAGAATGGCACACAGGGCAATTACTTTACCACAAAATGTTGGTCGTTCGTTTTGAAAAAAAAATAAAATAAAAATGAAGGCAAAACTGGTGCTTATTAACCAATCTGGTTAACAATTGGGGCTCGAGATGATCGCGAAGCTGAAGAGCATCGGGTGGTGTTGTGGATAGAGGATCCGTGCGCAAAGGGGACACTTTCATTTTAAGGTAAACTTTCTCTCTGGGAGAAAAAAGGGCAGGTGCTCAAGCACCCAAACCCTCCTCATGCACGTGCCTGTTGTTTATCATGAAGTAAAATTAAATAACTCTGCAAACAGAGATAAACCCAACTCCGCCTTCAGAGTTCAGTCTGCGGCTGCTCATTAAAGCCTGGTTTAAGCTGGATTTATTGTCCTTATTCTTCAATGCGGAAGTGCGCTCGTTTTTGCGATTGTTTTTGAACTTCCGATTCAGTTGCCTATGGGAGAAATGACTAGGAATAATAAATGTCAGAAAACTATCAAACTACTTGCTCTACAAAGAAGTGTTTGCATGACAATAGAGACAAAATACAATAATATAATAATAAAATATCAGTTTTTAATGTCTAAAAATGAATGGAAGTGAATGAGACCGGAAGTCTTGAGCCAAAAGGATTCAAATGGTTGCGCCCGCTCGTAAGCGGAGAATAAGATGAATACTTTCGCCTGGCGCCGCATCGCGCCCCTCCGCAGACTGCGCGCGCACCTCGCAAAACGGACGAGACTTTTATAGTTGATACGTTCGCCATTGTGATATTCTTTAAAACGATAGGGCGGTCAAAAGAAACTGACAGTAAAGTCAGACGGATAAACAGAAGTAGGAAGTTTCCAGAACTATGTCATATCATTAATATCATTTAATATTTTGAACGAATCATTTTTATTGTTTTTATAAATTATTTGAATGATTAGAAGAATTTTTATAACCATTCAAGATTTTTTTTTATCAAACTTTGATGCATCACCTTTTTTGTTCATATCTCGGACAGTTTTACCTATAGAGTGGAGGAACTTTGATGTTAATTTGTATGCAAAAACCCGGAAGCGAGTTAGCATTTTAGCAGTTCCGGTTCCCTCGTCCCAAAGTCAATGGGTTTTTTCAATGGGATTTCAGGTAAATTGCTTAAATAAGGTTCGTGGCTAACACAAACTCAAGATACTTTCATGTTTTATTCTACGACATAACACATCAGCTACATCACACTCTCGATTATTTAAATCGGTTACGCTTCTTTAAAAGACGGTTGCTATCAAGTTGCTAAATTCATTTTCATGAAAAGTATTTATAGTTTGTTGTGTTTTTCTAATTGGGAATTCATATTGTGTGTAGATAATTCCTTGACATGTAAAGACCGTCGAGACAGATTAGTTTGTTAAACATTTATTTTAATAAAACGATATTATGAGGATACAGCTTACCAGTGCAGTCTCTTTCCTGCTCTCAGTAATGCAAATGTGTCAATAATTGTGTAAAAATACCTACATATTAACTGTCATTTTAACGTGATCAAGTGATTTTTCGTCGTTTTTTTTCTTCATCTGAACACATTTAACTCTGTCATAACTGTAATATTTACACTCCACCTTAAAATGTATAGCATATGTGACTGTATGGGCTGCTTTTCGCTGTACTTCGAGACATAAAAAGAATATTAAATGTTGTTCTGTTTCCATGATGGAACTTGCAGGCATATAGACTTGTCCCTCACGCCTCATTTCTGTCGTCTGTTAAGGTAAGTGGGCTGTGTGCACGCGAGCGATACACTTATTTAAATGTGTCTTATGATAATACTATGTAGGCACATTTATACATACAGTTTTAAAACTTTTACAACAACCGTAAAGCAAAACAGATGTATTTCCCACGTAAAAACTATCCAAAAGGCACGAAGGTCTATGTGTTTTTGCGTATTTATTTGTTTATTTATTTGTTTATAATATATAACGTGGATTATAATATAATAAACTCTTTGTCGTGGACCATATTTCTAAAAATAAGATTGAAAAGTTGTCTGGAGCAGGGTTTTGCTGACATCACAGGCGAGCGCCCCAAAGGCACTGCAGTCTGTTTGTAGCCTAATGTTAGCTATTCAGTTCTTGCGTTCGCATTTAAGATCCAAAAGTGCTAAAAGTTGTATTTTCGTGTGAGGATTATCCGGTTGGACAAAACGTGTAAGTGTAATGAACTGTTTGAACACAGAGATTATCATTTGAAATCTTTGAAAAGCCTATGGGAAAATCCTATAGGGATTTTATCGAGAGAACCAGTTTTATGCTAGCAGCCGATTAGCCTACAAGGTGACGTAATAGTTCCTCCATTCTATTAAAGTTTATTAAAATATCACTGAGAACAGAACATGGGTTGCTCTAAGAATATATTTTTTATTATGGCAAGATTAAAAGCAAAAACACTCTTACTTAAAAAAACTGATGTTTATTTTAGGAAATATTTAAAGAGTTTTCTTTTTAAAGTGTTTGTGACCCTTGTAACTCCATTGGATCCTCAAACTGTCAATCAAACCTCATAGCCCTGCCCACCTCCATTTTGAATACAGTGTGAGAGAGTTCAAAGCATCTCTGCTTGTTTTCTATGCATCAGTAAGTGACGATAAGGTTGTTTAAAGTATATAAACATAGCATTTATAGCATAGTATTTATAAGTGTAAGTATTTTATTTACTTGTCAAACACTTTATCTGTAAATGCCAAAGTTTTATACTATTGAGGAGTCTAAAATTTGCAATGTAATCACTTCTAATACAGTCTTAAACCGCTTTAGCACACCACATCATCTTTTATAATGTGAGGTTTTGCAAATGTATTCAATGACATGAAAAAAAGAGCTTCCATATTGCTACATTAAACTTTGTAACCTGATGACACAGTGATGAATTATTTTAATGTATTTAAAAATTACAGTGGTTTCATATTTTCAGAAAAATAGAGCTTATTTGTTGTTAAAGGGCACTTTTTACACTATTCAAAAAGATATATTTCTCCATTACATTCAGTTTATTTCTAAAATCCACTATTGCGACATGATTAATGTTGTTGACTTCAGTATGATAAATTCCTTGTTTTCATCATCATCATAAGTTGCTTTGATTAAAAGCATCTGCTAAATTATTAAATAAACACGCTAGCTTCTTCTTGCCTTGCCTTTTTTAGTTATAAATTGTTGGTAAACACTGCAATATGTATACTTTTAAATAAAACACACACGAATCAAATATAAAACAATGCACTAAAACAAAAAGCCTCGCAAATAAAACGTTCTTTTTGACGCCGATCCAAACAGATGTTCCTCATCTCCTTTTAAATATTTCAATTACATTCATTAAAAACAGTCAGGCACAAGTTAAATGAGCAGAGCTTCGTCTCGCAGGTATTTGTCTCTGCGCGCAGCTCTGGAAAACAGCACCGCTGTGCTCACTGACGAACACAATGAGGCAGCCAGCGAAATTTATTCACACTGCAACATGCGCTACGTCCAGCTGCTTTAGATCAGCAAGGAAAGAACATTTCATGCGTCTTTTCTCAATTCACTCATTTCTAATGCCGGCCGAAGAGCTAAAAACAACCGTTCACACACATCAAGCGAATGCACGCACAGATATGTTTTTTTTCAGTGTGTAAAGTGGAACTATTATGCAAAATCCACCCTATTGTGATAAAACACCCTCCACTGCGGTTCTTATTTTCCTCATAAATACCAAATAAAAAAACATACATGCCTCAACATGATGTCATGTCACCAGTTAGAAATAAAACAACTTAATTTAATACTCACATGATACTCCATGTCACAGCTTTCGATGCATGCGCTTCAACTACGAATTGGTGGAAGCCAATTATGATGTGGGGATGGTTAGGAAGCCATGATGGACAGAGGCCAGAGGGCAAATTTGGCCAGGATGCCAGAGGTAAGACCAATGACTAAACGAACACAGAGAGTTTAACATCTCATCCGAAAGACAGTGCTCACTGAGCAGTACAGAGTCCCCATTCAATATACTGGGGCGTTAGATTTGCTTTAGTGGACGACCATGTGAAAGTTGCATAGAGCTAGCTGCTGGCTAAAAAAACGTGGAAATTAAACTTTCATAGTTAATAAAGAAAATCAAACTGAAGTAAAGCACAAGCTGTAAAGCAGGGGTCACCAATCTCGGTCCAGAAGGGCCGGTGTCCCTGCAGGGTTTCGCTCCAACTTGCCTCAACACACCTGCCTGGATGTTTCAAATATACCTAGTAAGACCTTGATTAGCTTGTTCAGGTGTGTTTGATTAAGGTTGGAGCTAAAATCTGCAGGACACCGGCCCTTCAGGAACAAGTTTGGTGATCCCTGCTGTAAAGGCTCTGCCTTGATCTGGAAAGGGGTGGGGAAATAACAACTCATTTGCATTTAAATACATATTCAAGACACATTTTTGCTTCTGCTCACAAATGAATACATTTCAAGTATAAGTAGAGATTTTTAAGCAACATCACAGACATATTTCACCTTGAAAAAAAAGTGTTATGAATATTTGCATACCATTTTGACACATTTCTGAAAGAAACGTAATGAGACAATAGAGAAAATACAATCATTTTTAAGCTGACGTCACAGACATATTTCATCTTGAAAAAAATGTTGTGAATATTTGCATATCATTTGACACATTTGTTGAATGAAACGTAACGAGACGATAGAGAAAAGACAATGATAGTTTATTTGTAACCTTATCTTGTGTATGAACTACAAACTCTGATTTCTATAATCGATCTCCATCTTTTTTTTTTAAAGGTCATGAAATAATGTTTACATGAAAATCAATCCAGTCATCTTTTACAGCATATCTCGCTCTCTTTTTTTAAATCTTTTAGAACAGTTTGGCACATGTAAAATTAAAATTGAAAAAGTTTTTATTTGTTTATTTTTTTATTTTTTTTTAGCTTTGTTTTTTTATTTTCAAAATGTATTTTTATAGAAATCTACCACTAGAACAGCATTCCCTCTCAGAGATGAAAAGAAAGAAGTTACGAAGAACGGAGAGAAAAGCATCTCGTTCCCTCCTAAACTGAAACCCAAAACACAGATGTGTTTACATGATGGGACAGAATAACCAATAATAATAATAATGATAATAAATCCACAAGAACTTAGAAAATAACACAAATAATAATGATAATATTATAAAACAACAGACTTTTTTCCAAAGTTTAAGACAATGACTAAAATAAAGCAACACTCTGTGACACTTGGTTTACTTTTGTGCTAAACTCCATTAACAATAAGGATCTTTCGCCGTAATGAATCCATGTTCAGATTGACATGCAATTGACAACACAAAAATGCAAAAAGACAAGGAAATGTTTTGAAAGAGCAGCATATTCAGATGAACAACAGTCTCTCACTTTTTCTTCTACATTGATATTTTGATTAGAAAATGCACCAGATGGCCTTTGCTTCTATTGGGCAGGAGGTACGCTCAAAAACTTTTGTTGTAATGATCTGAAATAACAAAGCTGACAATCATAATTGCATTCGATTTTTAAAAATCAGAGTCCCATCTGGTGTGTGATCAAGATATGATACGGATAAAAAGGTTCACCAAATGCCACATGGCATCAGTTGGCATCTGTATAAAGACCTAAGAGAAAGTCTTCTTGCAGGTCCCCTGTGTGTTTTACATGAATTATGAACGGCTAAACTCAAATGCTATGAATTAGAATAAAATGTCACAAGTTTATTGGTTTAATTTAAATTACCTATAGCCCTCTAGATTGCTGTATAGATTAAATGATGCACTTCAAATGAGTCCACTTTGGCTCTTTCACCCAGACTTGCCTTGCTCTCCCATTTGACTCAGAATACATTTCGAGTGTCAAGCCAATGTCTGTTGTCAGCTACTCGCCTCACCAAGGTCATTGGTTTCTATAGTGACCGTCTCCGGCCATACTGATTTCATAAATTAATTCATAATGCCAAGTCATTCCCCCAGCACCTGAAGGCTACTAAGCCAAAGAAGAATGTATCATTCTTGGTCTGTATCGAAAACAAATGACAGTGATCCAATCTGACTTAAAAGTTTGCATAACTGCTTAAAAAGATTGACAGCGCAGAATGAGGAAGATAGATATAATACGAGTGAAAGTGGAAAAGCACAATCAGTTTACAGAATCTACAAAGACATGCCTGTGGCATCTTTGGAAGCTTCAGATTTGAGCGGAACTGACTTTGCCCACTTTTTCAGCATTCTGTCAGCCTTTGAGAACATCCCCGAATGAATTCATTCAACAGTATCCATGGTGAGCACCAAGACAAATGGACTGAAATGGAAATAGTGCTGCATCTGTACCAACTTTATGCTTTTGCCACATTTCCACTCCAAAAAATAAAATAAATAAAAAAATAAATAAAAGACAGCATCTTCAACCCCCTGCCCATATAGCATTTGGCACAGAATGAGTCTGCTGCATCTGTGTATGAAACTTTAGTAGGTTGTCAAGGATAAAGTGCCACTGGAATCCACAATGTTGTATGCCATTAAAAAGCTTATTTTAACTATGAGATGTCTCAAAAGGTTTTTAAGGGCACACGGATTGCCCCCAGATGCGAACCTAATCCATAAATCCTTTAGTCCGAGCACTGAAAAGATTTGAAATTGCCCTGCATGCATCAACTAGACATGCGTTCATGACATTTGGCCCGGTTTTAAATGGGGACACGTTTTTAGGGCTCCTTGTTCTAAATTATTAAGTGGAGAAGCCAGGTATACATCCGTAGCTCATTTGTAGCAGCCATCCCTGCTGAAATATTAGCTGGTTTAAGCTCGTCTCCCGGCCTGTCAAGTTGAAAAGAGCCCAAAAACTCTGTAAAACTAGCCAACAGATGGGTCTGGCCAGACTGGGAGACCAACTACGACCATCAAGTCTGGTTTCAAAAGTCTCTTTTTCGGTGAGGATAAATTAATAATGTGGTGCTGTCAAATTCAGCGGAGTCGAAAATGAAACATTTTCTAATATGACAATCAGAAGTACTTAGTCTAAATGTGATGAGATTTCAGACAGATGGAAAGTTTCATATTGAGCTGCAAATGATTTTGAGTCGGGTCCTCACATACAGAGCAACAGATTTAAACAGAGTTTGAAAGCATATTAGTAAACCAACAATCCTTAAAATAACATTAAAAACATGGAGAAACAATTGCTGGAAAAATAATTGCAGATTACATCTTTTTTTTTTTTGATTAAACCACAATAGTTATTTTCCTTAAATAAATAACTTCTGTTATGTAAAGACACTTTTGAAACTGCTGACACACTCAACTTTCAATGTTCTTGTGAATCCGTCAACATCCTTCTTATATGTCTTGTCTACTGTGTCTTTACTTCGACAATCTTCAAAAATCGATATGTCACATACGGTTCCTTATGAGTTTTAGAGGTCTTTTTTGACTTTGTTTAATCTCCATTATGAAAAGCAGTTCAGATCTGGGTTTCTTGTACATTGTCTTTTGAGCTGGCCCGAATTAGTAAAGGTTCG
The DNA here is from genome assembly GCF_903798145.1 of Danio aesculapii. NCBI lineage: Eukaryota > Metazoa > Chordata > Actinopteri > Cypriniformes > Danionidae > Danio > Danio aesculapii. The sequence continues at coordinate 27,495,359 of NC_079459.1, read as the reverse complement.
TGGGCAGAGCTGTGTATAGAATTGATGGTGGAGGCATGGTTGTATGCAGTTTTGTAGGCGTTGTAATGATTCAGGTGCTCATGATCAAGTGGGGGCAGGGCTAGGTGGCTCTCCATGGCAGGTCCACCTGTCATGCAGTCCTCATCCACATTGATGATCTCGATGGCTCGCGTTGGCGCGTGGTGGTTCTGCTGGTGATGCTGTTTGCGCATTTTATAAAATATAATCAGCATGACAGCTGCCATAAGTGTGATAGCCACAAAGCAGCCGATGATGATCTTTGTGGTCTTCATGACCTCATCCAAGGTGTTGAGGGAGCCGTCGCTCTGAGCTGTAACAGGGATGGTGTAGGTCTTGTCGGTAGCCTTTGTGGACAGTGGCGTCCGTGCTGTGGTCGTGGTGGTGGTGAAGGAAGGTGGCAAGGTCTCCCAAATTCCAGAAGAGGGAGTAGGCCCATTCTTTTGCTGTACTGTTGGGTGACCCTCATCAGGTGGAGCTTCTGTGGTCTCGACTGTAACTGTAGTGAAGTAACTGAAGCTGCTGTTCTCTGTTGAGGACACATTAAGTGTAGCAGATGCTGTAGTGTTGCCTGCGGAGTTGCTCACCATACAAGTGTATGTTCCCGTGTCCTGCATTGTGACATTGGTAAAGTTTAACGTCCCATCATTGAGCACAGAAATGCGTATCTTGTATGCCCCATGTGTCATGATGGACCCATTAGGTGTAATCCAGCTCACCGAGGTCAAAGAATTTGCTCGACATTTCAGTTCTGCTGCCATGCCCTCGGTCACGTTCAGGTCCGCCGGAGGCTCCACGATCACTGGCGCATAACAATGGAAATAATTCTGGTCGAGTTCACCAATGTAACGACCTTTGTGGCTGGTAGGTGATGAACAGCGGGCACAGCAACTGGTATTGGCTGGTACCATTTCCTTTAGCCACCAACTGAGCCAGAGGATGTCACAGTTGCAGTTCCAAGGGTTGTGGTGCAAGTGCACCCTCTCCAAGTGGTGAAGCGGGGTGAAGAGGTCATGGGGCAAGAGGGTAAGGTTATTGTGGGCTAAATTGAGCTCCACAAGGGACTGAAGATCATCAAAGGCATTTCTCTCAATCGTCTGGATCTGTGCATGCATCATCCACAGTTTCTGTAAATGGACAAGGCCTTTGAAAGATCCTGGCCTAATTATAGAGAGCTGGTTTCCAGACATCTCCAACTCATCTAAACGAACAAGAGGAATGAGGTTGGGGATCTCCTTCAAGTTGCACATGCCAAGGTTCAGGTACCGCAGGTTGCTGAGGCCTTCAAAGGCACCTTCTGAGATATATGACAGCCTTTTTAGTTCGCCCAAGTCCAACCTTCGCAACGATGTTACACGGTTGAAGGCATAAGAGGGTATACTCTCAATAGGGTTATTTCTCAACCAAAGCTCCTTAAGTTTAGACAGGTACTCGAAAGCCCCATTGGGTATTGTGGTTAGACGATTATCGAAGAGCTCTAGTGTGTTGAGGTTGGCCAGCCCATTGAAGGCTCCGATTTCAATGTTGCGAATGTGATTTTTGCTGAGCTGCAGAATCTCCAGGTGTCTAAGATGTTTGAAGCTGTCGACCTTAATCACCTGGATGAGGTTCTCCTGAAGGTTCAAGTATCTTGTGTTGGTGGAAATACCATCAGGTACATCTCGAAGGCCACGGCGCGTACAGATGACCTTGCTGAACTGGTTGCTACAAGAGCAGACGGAGGGGCAGGTCTGTGCTCGCACCAGACCAGCCACCACCAAAAGCTGCAGGGCCAGCGACAGCACAAACAATGGGTCGGACAGGGCCCGGTTCCACCTAGGACCTCTCATCGTCTGCTGCATCAGGGAGGAGGTCATCTTGTTTATCATTCATAATTCGCTGACAGGTTGTCCACTCTTTGGGAAAGGTTTTATTCGGCCAAACTGTAAAAAAAGAGAAAGAAAGAACCATGTAAGTTTTGGAATACTACTACATACAACGCTGACAAACAGAAATCAAAGCTAAAACCGATAGATAGAACACATTAAAATGTCATAAATATTCAAGTTTCTGTTGGTTATTTGCACATGCTCTTTAGTGCCTGATTCACTAAATGAATTATGCAAATTCACTAACACCAAAAACGCTGCCACAAAAGCTGTGCTGCAATCAATTTGCATACCACAATTCTCAACCAAAAGGGCCAAAACTGTTTAATAAATCAGTTAAATGGAAAAACTGAGTAGAAGGGAATTAGCATTGCAATCTTTCAAATATTCTTTTCTGCATTAACACAGAAGCATAGACAAATTTACAAAGGTAATCACCATGTAGGTACATTGTCACCTAGTCACAGAAGTCCCTCTAGACCAGTGGAAATGAATCACAGACAAAACATTTCTCACACACATGCACTGTAGATGACCTTGGAAGAGTGTTTCATATCCATTTCATTTTATTTTTTTGAGTGTGTGTGGTGTGTGAGTTCATGTCTTTGCACGCACAACACTCTCAATCTAAGTCACATAAAGCTGCACCCAATATTGGGTCTGCTTTCTCTGTTTCCTCCTCTCCTCAGGCAGGGAGATATGAGCTGCCTTGTCTGTCCGTGTCACTTTATTTATTCCTGCAGAGGAGGCATAAATAAAAGCATGACTTCCCACCTACCGATCCTTCAATCAACCCCACGAATCCAGAGCATTCGGCTCTCAGAGATACTTAAAGCCACGTGTGTGACTGGACTATGAATGAAACCTGGGACAAGAAATGTGTGGCCAGACATATATTGCACCCTACTACTCCCTCAGATGAAAATGTGACTCATTTCTTTGTATCTATTTGAAAAAGAATCAGTCAGGTCAGCTAGTCAGTCAACTAGTGACTACAGATTTAAAATAGGGGTGTCTTGCCTGGGATCTGAAAGCCCCATTAGGAATTGTGGTTGCACAATTATTGAAGAGCTTTAGTGTTTTGAGGTTGGCTAACCCATTGAAGGCTCCAATTTCAATGTTGCTGATGTTTAAAGCTGTCGAAATTAATCACCTGGATGATGTCTTCCTGAAGGTTCAAGTATCTTGTGTTGGTGGAAATACCACCAGGTACATCTTGAAGGCCTTGTTTAGCTAGTTGTGGCTACTTGTAGGTGATACACTCTTTTCCCCTCAATATGCACCCGACACCTTCTTCAAACACCCCTTCATTCTTGGAAATGTTGTGCTATTCTGAGTGTGCTCCACACAGAAGAGTGGGCTTGACTAAGCACCTCTAGTTGACACACTATTTTCTTCTGCATGTGCACCAGTTACCTTCTTATAGTCACTACTAGTTTCTGGAAAACATTGTGCAATTCTAAAAATGCTCCACACAAATGAGTGGCCTTGACAAACCACCTGTAGGACACACTCTCTTCCTTTCTGTATGCTTGGATGGGGAAACACTAACTTAAGACTTGTCAAAACATTTATATACTGCTACTCTTTAATGATTTGAGGTAATTCTTGTATCTTTACTTGTTACTCCTTTTGGTTAAAAGTGTCTGCTAATGTAAGTGTAATTATATATGGTTAAAACTACACTTTTTAAAAGGACAGAGGACATTCTTAAATTGATTTTAATACCCGGTCCTTTACTTTTGCATTTCTTGAGAATCAAGACCATGACTTTAACATTCTTTCCAGCATGCTAGGTGTTAAGTCTTATTTAAACGTTCCCCACAAATGTCTAGTCTAGCAAATTTTAACCTAAATTTGCCTAATAAAGCTTCTTCGAGATTGACCAGTCATGCAGACAACCCACTGGCTAGTATATTATGAAAATTTGATGCTAATATACATAGCATTACTGCAGACACACTGAGCACTAGGAAAAACCGCGCACAGTTGATGTGTAAAACCCGAAGAAGTGCTGTTGAACATGGATGTTCTTCCCTGTGGGCATAACAGAATCATGTAGAAAGAACTGCAAAGCTCGCTTAACACTTTTCACTCTCTTGCTTGCCTTTCCTCTTCCTCTCTGCAGGGTGCTGGTCTAAACCTAATAGTGACTGCCATAACAATCAATTCTTTCATCACAAATCTACTTGAATAGCTGCCAGGAAGTCTTCTAGACAGCTGGTGAAGACCATGCTAGAACCATACTCAACTGCATTTTCGCTAAATATTATAAAGCGGAATGACTTGCAGTAGTTAAACGATATGCCCAATTTTGCTTCATTTAATTGAATTTCACGCAGAGATAATTGTAATATATATCTAGCATGTAAATGATCAATTACAAGGACACATAAAGCTTTAACTTTTCAGAATCTTTTAAAAAGATGAAAATCCCTGCTGGTTTTAAGTACGGGTCTGGTTTATCTTCCTTGATTTGATTTTACACTAATAAAATTGTATAACACAATCTAGGTTGCTCCAAGTTGAGAGAGAGAAGGGAGAAAAGGGGAGCAAACAAAAAAAGCACTCCACAGAAATCCTGCTGCTTCTCAAACAATGAGCTTGGCAAAATTGGATTTCATGTGGGAAGGGAATTAGATGAAAAAAACGATAAACAAAAAATAAGATTATGAAATGAATACATTTTTAAACTTCAGCCCCAGTAAGCGATGAGAAAGCAGGCGGTAAACGCTTCAGCAGGGAGGGAGGTAAAGAAGAGGATCAAGCGGAGGAAGCCTTGAAAGGCGCGAGGTGTAACGAGGTGAATTAATTTTTTCAAATAACATGAAAGTGAATGCCATTGCTGCTGACAACAATACGGCTGTGTGCTTCTCTGCACAGTGTGGCCTCGAAAAGCTTCTGTACTTTCCGTCACACGCTGGGGTGAGCAGGGTGAGGTGAGAACAATTATGGCAATCATGCAGTTCTGCACAAGAGAATCAAATGTCAGGAAGTGTATTGGATTAATATGGTGTTCACCTTTGGGGAGAGGAGGCGGTAAAGGAAGATAAAGAAGGGAGGAGAGGTCTAGGGGAAGGAAGGAAAATAAGAGAATGGGGTAGAAAAAGGAGCAAAGAAAAGGAAAGTAAGAAAAAGCAGGAGGGAACATAAGGCGAAAAGATGAAGTAGAAAGTAACCAAAACTGAACAGAAGATTTAATAACAGAAAGGAAATAGAAGCAGCTGGAAAGGTATGGAAAAGAAAGAAATGCAAAAAAAGTGAAGAGGAATGAGAAGAATAGTGGGAATGCATGAAGATGGGAAAACAGTAAAGAGTGCAAAAAATGGGTACAAAGAAAAAGGAGACTAGGCAGAGGGGAAGAAGGAAGGGACTAGGAAGTAGGAGGAAAGATGCAAGGAAAATAACTGGTACAATAGGCTATTAAGAGGATGTGAAAAGGAAGAAGAGGACAAGACTAAGCCGAGGGAAAGAAGAGAAGAAAATTGCTAAGGAAAAGAGGACAAAAATGTAGTTGAGAGAGAAAAGAACTAAAATGCAAGGAAGAGGAACGAAAACAGAAATGAAAGTACATGACAAGAGGAAGATATATTTACCAAAACAAAGAAAGACAACTTCCAAGTGTGCATTGCGTCGTCATTTGACAACATACATGCAGATGACACCGAGCCACAGATGCCAGCGATGCTGACAGAAGCGGGTAATGCTGAGCCATGAGTAATGCTGTCATTTAACAAACATGTCACATCAAAACTGCTCTATTCTAAAACCCAAGGCATTGAGAAAATAAAAGATTTGCTTTAGATTTTTCAATCACACTCAGAGAGACAGGCCCTGAGCCAGGTTTCATTTATCTGCAGGGTTGCTGGAGCACAATTCATTGGAATGCTAGATGGCATCAATAAACTATGATAGTTCAGCCATTGGTTTACAAGTCTAGGAATTGCTTCATATAAAAGAAAGCAGGACTGGAAGTTTTCCACAGGGCCATCCATCTACAGCCGGATGAACATCTGATGGACTGTAGAATCGCCTGCAGCATCAAAGGTAACTTCGAGGTGTTACGATCCAGGGTGTACAACAGTCAATCAAAGATGCACACAAAAAAAGTCATTTGCTTACAGAGATATTTCAACCAAAACTGAAAATTGACTCACTGTTTACTCACCCTCAAGGAGTTTCCAAAACTGTATGCTTAAATGTTAAATATAAAAGAAGATATTTTGAGGAAACTAAACACTAAGAAAGTCAATGCTTACAGGATTTCAACTATTTATTTGTGTTCAACAAAAGAACGAAACTCAAGTGATGGTTGAGTAAATGATGACAGGAATTTTAGGCAAGCTATCTTTTTTTTCCTCATTTCTATGAATCAATGTTCATTGGCTCACTCGGAGAACATGTTTTAAACAAATTGGATGAGCAGACACCTTCATGAATCATCCACAAAGAGCCATTTGTTTAAAATCTGAATAAATCAGTGCTTTTAATTGGTCAAGAATGACTCCATGACTCACTCAAATATGTTGACTCGCTTATTTCTAAATAAATATATCCAAGGGTGTTTTGGTGACTCACTTGGAAAGGGCCACTTGTCTTGTTTCTCAACACATTAGTGTTGTATTTAAATGACTTGAATCATTGGCTGACTTTGCTTTTCTGAATGAATCTGTCTTGATTAAATTGGTTGGTGGGGACTTTGAAAAAGATGAGTGAATGACTCACTGAATCACAACAGTTATTTACTTCTTTTCTAAATGAATCACTGTTTTATAAAGAAGATTTAATGAGGACTTCAAAAAGACAACTGAATGACTCATTAAATCAAAACAGTGATTCTATTGGTCAGTCTTTTAAATGCAATTAATCGCAATTAATTGCAAAAAAAGTGTGATTAATTCGTTTTTTTAAATTGATTGATAGCACTATTCTCAACACATCAGTGTTGCAATCAAATTGCTTGAATCATTTGCTGACTTTGCTTTTCTGAATGAATCATAAATTGGTTTGGTGAGGACTCTGAAAAAGACGAGTGAATGACTCACTGAATCACAACAGTCATTTATGTCTTTTCTGAATGAATCACTGTTTTATAAAAAGATTAAGTGAGGACTTCAAAAAGATGACTCAGAGACTCAAAGCAGAGACTCTATTGGTCGTCAAGTGTAGCAATGCAATATCAAGCGCAAATGGATTGACGCAAAATAGTCCTCAAAACTGACCAATCAGATTCATAGACTAAAATGTACATAATTTTATACACGTTCCTGTTTAATGCAAACAATCAGTACTGGTACAAGTTTCTTAGAAAGAAAACTCCCAAAAAGGTTGTCCTCCACATAAAGAGAGCTTCTCCTGAGGACTCTAGGCACTAATCCTGTAAGTTGCAGTGAGGAGGATCTCGGTTCCACAAAAAAAAAAACAAGGATGAAAAGGATAAGTCATGCCAAATCAGTAAAAAGCAACAGTGTTTCATTTATAGGACATTGCGGAACTGCGGTGCTTGCGAGAACAGAGGGGATAAGTCACAAAACAAAGGGGAAAATAACTGCATCCATCACTGTACGCTCATCCTAGGGAATGATACAGAACAAAGTATGTGGGTGCCGTCAGACGGTCGCAACTGGAGGTTATGGCAAGGAAATGGGTTTTGGCAACCGCGAAAACAAAAGCAGACTATCTGTTAGCACCATGCAAGTCCAGACCCCCGCGGTGGTGGCAGGTGGAGACGCGCTAGCATGGAGAGTGTTCCCACAGAGAAAGATGAGGCGAACACTGTCAGAAAAAAAATCTGCCTGATGAGTCTGCCAGAGAGGAAATGGAAAGACATGTCTGGATGTACACAATGACAGCACAGAACTACATGAAGGCTGACAGATAAGGGTGATATAAATACTGCTGCTCTTTGAGAGGGTCTACAGACTGACGGTCTAATGAGATGTGGGATACGAGCAGGTCAGCTGCATTTTTTTTACAGCATGGAAATTAAGGGGAGAACAGGGTGCAATAAAACGGTGGAGATGCTATTAAGGGAGATTCTCGATCTGCTTTCAATATCCTCCCTTTCCCCAACCAGAGGATATTTAGTGCTGCAGATGGAAGACATGAATTTGATTCTTCTACATCTTACAAATGTGTATTCACTTCGGTAACAGCCACGTCCAGATGATGAATGATTTCATCAGGAGCTTTTCCACAACGATGTAATAAAAACGGAAAGTTTTTTTCTTTCGCATTTTTACCAACCGATGACAACATTGTCAAAACAACTCCAATATACTGTACACAGACCCACAAAAATGACTACAAATACTGTAATAATGTCATTTCATGAAGAAAAACCATGTGTCTGTGCCTCATCAGAGGTCGCCACAGCGGAATGAACCGTCAACTATTCAGTCATATGTTTTACACAGCGGATGCCCTTCCAGCTGCAACCCAGTACTGGGAAATACCCATACACTAGCAGTCACACACACAATAATACACTAGGGCCAATTTAGCTTACTCAATTCACTTATAACGCATGTCTTTGGACTGTGGGGGAAAGTAAACACAAGCAGAGCATGCAAAATCCACACAGAAATGCCAACTGGCCCAGCCAGGACTCGAACCAGCGACCTTCTAGCTGGTGACATTGCTAACGACCGAGCCACCATGCTGCCCTTTAACTCAATTATGAATGAAAATACCAAAAACACAAGCAAGAAAAGTAAGACCTTAAATCATTTGGCGGTTTTTGAACAGCACTGGTAGACTTTCAGAGTTTGGTATAGGAACTACCAGACTACTATAACTACTTGAATGTCCCTAGCGATCATTCTAACCCAGGGATGCCCTAACCAAGGGATGTCCTGGAGGGTCAGTGCCCTGCAGAGTTTAGTTACAACCCCAATTAAAAACAGCTAAACAAGCTCTTACTAGGTATACTAGAAACTTTCCAGCAGGTGTGTTGAAGCAAGTTGGAGCTAAACTCTGCACGACTCCGGCCCCCCAGGACTGAGTTTGGCCACTCCTGTTCAAAATGTTCACATAAGACTGTACTGAATTAAATGTTTGTAAAAATATTGGTTTCTGGAAGACAATATTTTGCTTTTAGCATCATAAAGTTGCTAGGTAACAGAGACAAGCAAATTTAAAGGCACAGGAAAAAGTTGTGGACGCTGAATGCATGTGGTGAATTTGACAGTTATGGCAAATCAAGGTTGAACATTTTGAAACTATGAATTTTTTGGTGTTTTGTAATTTTAATTAAATAACATCAGAGTTAAAAATACACACGTTTCAGAAGAGTCAGAATACTATAGTTAGATGGGTCTTGTTAAACCAAAGGTGTTAAGCCCCACATGAACTGGAAGCTGCAAACGTTTTTTTTTTTTTAAACAGAATATTATATGACAAAACAGTGGGCGTGGCTTGTTTTTTTCTACTGCGAGCTAATTGGATATAGTAAAGTAGGCATGCCGTTCAGAAAGATCGTGAAAAAGGTTTGGGGAGAGTTATTACAACCTTACAGCCACCTCTTTCTCACCATTTCTGTTTGTTGCCAAAAGTTGGAGCGGCATTGTTAAATATGTTAGTCATGCCCAATTCCTAAGATATATAATTTGACAATTTAACTAAAAACAAAACAAAAAAAAAAACAGGAAGTGCATTATAGATTTCTTAATGACATGGGCTGACGAATTGTTCACCACAAAACTAGCAATGTGAGCTAACAAAACAACCCAGGCTCATTCTAATTATGTACCGCTATAAACATTCCTGAAGAGAGTAAAATACATCCCAGGAGCTACGTTTTTTTTGCAGTTTTTGTTTTCGGGAATCCATCAGAGGCCGCTGTGTACGCTTTTTGAGATCTCAAATATCTCTCGCCAGTGCCATTCACACCTGCTCTTCTCACGTAAATCCACCAGAGGCCGCTGTTGACCAACTCACTGCCTGACTGACTAATTACCTAATCCCCTCACCCTCCACCTTCCCTAAACCCAACCAATGGTATTTTGAAAAGCGCCTATTGACCCGCCCACCCACTTCCCTAAACCCAAATGTTTTGAAAAGCAATCCAGATAAAGAAAAGCCCCCTGATTTTTGCCAAGTTTTCAGATTTCACCACATTCTCACTCTGTTATTTACTTTTTTGTTTTATTTTTTGGCTTCTGTTTTTGTCTTACCCCCTTTCTGGAACCGTTCTTCACTGGACTTGAACCCCGTTGTCACTGTTAACTCCAATCTGCATCTCAAGTCCGCCGACGTTTGTGTTGAGCTACTGGACAAACTGGTAACAGTGAGAAAGCCATCCACATGCAGGCAAGCAGTCAGCTGGTTAGCATGAAAAGGAACAGCATCACACCGCCCCGTATCGTTCGTTTTAAGGATGAAATGCAGCCATACGTAACTCTGGCTTCATAATTCTCCAGAAGCATATATAGGGCTATGTTTTCAGAATGAGCCTATGTTGTAACAAAATCATAAGGTTAGTTTTGATTTCATGAGGACTTTAAATTAAAAAAATGTAAAAACGATCAAAATGACTGCCTCAATAATTTTTGTGTTAAGGTCCATTCACCACAATAACTGTGATAATATAGTTCTAAAATTGTTTTAGGTTTAATCCAACAGTGGGGTTTATGCCACAACTATGGTGAAAACATAGAGGAATGTTATTTTAGGATCACTGTAAATGTTTTTAGAGATATATGTGAAGCTATGTCTTCTTACCAAATGTTTACGCAGTACCAACATATGTCATTGACCCATATCAACTCGCAGTTCTTCTAAACTCAATGACCCCCTGAAGACAACCTCACTAAATCCACAAAACACATCACTATTTTTTGCCTCGATCTCCAAAAGAGGTCCTGCTAATTTAATTAAGTTTCCATTTTCCATTCTGGACGAGTTAAATTGAAGCATCACAATTCTGCAACAGAATAGGCACTTCAAAAGTAACAAGTGGCCATCTGGCGTATTCTGCATCCCAGAACTCCTTTCACAAAGCTACACTGTTTATGCAAATGAGGCCTATCTTCTAATTAGCCTCTCCGCGAATACATCACTTCCCTCGACACGCCCCCATTCGCCAAACCCCACCCCTGATGTATCCCAGAAAACTTTCTGCTCCACGTCTCCTTGGCCTCCGGGTTTCAAGCTGGCACTGATTTACTTCCTGTCCTTGGTTGCCATGCCAACCTCCTGCAAGGAGGCGCCTCCACCGCACACGCATGATGGAGACAAATTGTGAACAAAATCATCTCAATCAACACCAAAGGCTTTTTTTGACTCTCATGTTGGTGTCAAAGGACATTTGTGCTTCGCCAACATCACTTTGTTGCCAAACATCAACTCGACATGAATCCGATATATAATTTAAAGCAGACATCTAGCTTAACACACGTCAGCTCCATGAATAGAAAGCCTTCACTGCTACGTCTTGCTAGGCTCAGACCGAATTACACTTCCTTAATTGTGACGATTTTGGATTTTTCTATCCAAATGTATTCGGATTCAACGCCACTAGAGTGTTGCATTGTTAATGTCTTCACAATAAGACGCCCTGAGAGCATCTCTTCACTCGGACTTGATTAAAATGTCAATAAGAGAACCAATCTTCTCTCTGCCAATCCCACAAACAGACGAAAACGTTCCTGTGGCAATTTATCCATTTCCATTCATATCTAAAAACCCCGGTGGTTTTTTCCTCCTGCTTTATTTTGGCAAAAGTATGTTGTCGAGTGCATCGAACCAATGACTGCTGATTGAAACACATAAACAGATACGCCACACGGCCTTTGCTGTCGGAGGCTGAGGGATTTTGCTCAAAAGACAATACTGTCAGCACTTTTCAAAGCTGAAATGGCTGAAGGATATTTTGGCGATGAATTTCTGTGCTTGTTGGAGCAAGAAAGAACTGTAGGAGTGAGAGAGAGAGAGAGAGAAGCAGTGAGATAGAACTGCATCTGAAAAATACTTAGGACTATTTGCATAAAACACCAACCAATTTGTACATTCATCTTTAAATACAACACAAAAACAGCCAACAAAGAAACACGTCTACATTAGGGTTAGAGTTAGAGATGGAGATTTACATTTGAAAAATATTTTATTACATAAATTATTAGAAATTACAATATTATGGCTATAACCATATCACCCTGCAGCTTAAGACCGGTTACTCACTATAGCAAAGCAGGGCTGAGCCAGGTCAGTACCTGGATGGGAGACCATATGGGAAAACTAGGTTGCTGTTAAGTGGGGTTAGAGAGGCCAGCAGGGGGCGCTCAACCTGTGGTCTGTGTGAGTCTTAATGCCCCAATAAAAGCGAAGAGGACACTATACTGTCAGTGGGCGCCGTCTTTCGAATGAGACGATAAACCGAGGACTTGACTCTCTGTGGTCATTAAAAATCCCACGGCACTGCTCGTAAAGAGTAGGGATGTAACCCCAGTGTCCTGGCTAAATTCCCTCTCAGCCCTTACCCATCATGGCCTCCCAATCATCCCCATCCACTGAATTGGCTCTATTGTCTCTTCACTCCACCTATAGCTGGTGTGTGGAGAGCGCACTGGCGCCATTGTCCTGTGGCTGCCGTTGCATCATCCAAGTGGATGCTACACACTGGTGGTGGTGTGGAGAGACCCCTCTCATTGTGAAGCGCTTTGGGTGTATAGTCATACACAATAAATGCGCTATATAAATACACATTACATTACAACTACTTACATAACACACTTTAGGCACAGAGCCTCATTTGTTTTTACAACATTTCAATTTGAAAGTCACAAGATCATCCGTAGTATGGAAGGTAAATCCTGCTAATTTAAAATAAATCAAATAAACATTTGAAATTAAAATGAAAATCAGATTAACAATTTCATTTTAAAACACTGGTCGCAAAAATATCTGCCAAAATTGAAAATGAAATGAAATTATTTAATTTTTATTTTTATTTTCACTATGACAACACATCGTCCCTGTCAAAGCGATAATTAAAATCAACTTGCCGATTTAACATTTCATTTTCACTGCATTTCCGCGTCAACACTGCCAATATTAAAATGAAAAGCCAAACTGAAAAATAAAATGCAAACACAATTTTTACCAAGCGTGTTATTAATGTTCACGTTATAATAGTGACACAATTCAAATTAAAATATAAAATTAAGCTTTCTTTTTATTGACACTTTTAATTTTCGATTTCATTTTCAAATTCAACCTCTATGCAAAGCCTATGCTAATCAGTGGGAGGGGCGTATTTAAGTGACTTCGAGTGCTTTCACAGAGCCAGAGGGCAGAAGCACAGTTCTGATGAATGGGACAGCGTGAGTTACTAATGTACATAACAGAAGCAAAATGGCAATTTCAAATGTTTATTTGATTTATTTAAAATTGGCAGGATTCACCTTCCATACCGTAGAACTATGCAAAGTTAAATCAAAGAGTATTTTGTATTTCACTGCAGTTGAAAACATAACGTTGATATCTTGATCTGCACTCAGATCTATCTTCTTTTTCATACCCATAGAAAAATCCAATTTAGCATGACCAATAATACAATTAAAACACTGACAATAATTTTTCTTAACCTATTTTAAAATAAGGGGGAGAGAGAGAAACAGAGAGACTCTTATTATGAATGAATCCTAAAATGTTGCTTGTAAAAACTACAATTTATTATTAATTATTATCGTTTTATCCTAATATGTTGATTGTTAAATATATTGTTAATTATTGTGTGTTTTTATCACCGCTACTATGTCATTTGTTTCCATATTAGGGCTGCACAGTATATCGTTTGAGCCTAAAGGCCAATTTAAGGCTGATTTAAATTGTGTTCTAAATAAAAGCTACACGGCATGTGATAGAAGGAAAATTTTTTGTCCTGACCAACATCAGAAATTTCTATTTATAAAATGGCTTCTATTTCTCACAGCTGAACAACAGAAAACTGACAATGATCACCGCAGGTACAGTACACCTCATGTGCTTTACTCAGTGTTAAATGCGAACAACGTGACTTTGAATGCCGTTTCACATGACATTTATTGCCATACTACTGAAAGCAGCAGCAAATCTTGAAAATAAACAGTTTGAAATGAAACTTTAGAACTGTGACTCTATCAGTGATTCAGCAAGTACATTTAATAATGTTAGAGAGGTTTAATATGTATTAATTAGATTATAAACCTTACCATTTCATCGGAGTGCAGTAAGTGCACTATTCTGTGCTTCTGAATGGCTGTATTTAAATTTCTGTCGTGTTTCGTCTGGTGCAAACAGCCAAATTGCTTATCACTGCAAATCTCATCATGTAGCACAGGCATGTCCAAGCTCGGTCCTGGAGGGCCGGTGTCCTGCAAAGTTTAGTTCCAACCCCAATTAGACACACCTGGGCTAGCTAATCAAGCACTTACTAGTCTTTCCAGAAACATCCATGCAGGTGTGTTGAGGCAAGTTGGAGCTAAAATTTGCAGGACACCGGCCCTCCAGGACCGAGTTTGGACACCCCTGATGTAGCATGTTGTTAGGACACAGGATTATAATCTAACCTGCTCACCTAATGTTTACGTTCATAATATTGATATTATTTTTTATTTAATAATCACCTCATGTGGAACTCTGTGTCTTATTTCAGGGCTGTCTCTCCACAAGAGGTCACATTTTAGTCACAGCCTTCATGAGCCTTCATGCGAGCCTTTGCGAATTATTTAAATACGCTGTTTTCCACAAAGCCAACCCCGGGGAGCTGAAATACAATTGGCTAAACTGGCATTGGGCAGGTTAAAAAAACCCAAAACAAAGGCAGACGTTCTGGCACGCAACATTACATCTTCAAAGCAGAATATCTGAGCATCACTTAGCATGTTTCTTAAATATCTGTAAACACATTAGGGTATTATTATGCTTTAGAAGAGTCAAAAACTTATACAGCACACAGTGGGATTGTCTGATGTAAGCTGGTCTTATGGAAAATGCTCTGGAAAAGTTCATTGGTGTGATTTGGCTGCCGGAGAGCCACACACCAGTTACTCCATTTGTAAGGAATCATAGTGATCACATAAAGGCCAGGTCTGAGGAGAGACTAAATCTAAAGTAACTCCAGTGGACACGTTAATGGGACTTATTATTACTAGTCTTGTGAATAATTAGGGTTTAACTAATGCTAACCAATGGAACTTATTGTGAAATTTGACACAAACAAAACATTTGAAATACTCTCTAAAAATGATGGGTTGTTGTAACCCAATGGTGGGTCAAATTTGGACTGTTGTGTTAAAAAGGGGCATTAAAATTTAATAGAAAAAAATAACCCAACATTAGGTTTTTGTCCATATTTGACACAATGTTTTCTATATAAAAAATACACATAAAATATATTTATTGCATGTTTATCTAAATAAAAAATTGCATTTGACTTAGAATAAAAATAATAAATATAATAAATTATATTTACATATGAGTATTATACGTCAACATATAACTGTAAAAAGATTTCTTTCTTCAAGTATCTAAATGTGAATTTAGCAAAATGCTGTAAGATGTACATTTTTTATTTGTATATACAGTTGACGTCAAAATTATTAGCCCCCGTTTGAATTTTTATTTATTTTTTTTTCTTTTTGAAATATTTCCCAAATGATGTTCAACAGAGCAAGGAAATTTTCACAGTATGTCTGATAATATTTTGTCTTCTGGAGAAAGTCTTATTTGTTTTATTTCGGCTAGAATAAAAGCAGTTTTTAATTTTTTAAACACCATTTTAAGGTCAAAATTATTAGCTCCTTTAAGCTATATATTTTTTCAATAGTCTACAGAACAAACCATCGTCATACAATAACTTGCCTAATTACCCTAACCAGCATAGTTAACCTAATTAACCTAGTTACGCCTTTAAATGTCACTTTAAGCTGTATAGAAGTGTCTTTAAAAATGTCTAGTAAAATATTATTTACTGTCATCATGGCAAAGATAAAATAAATCAGTTATTAGAGATGAGTTATTCAAATTAATGTATTTATTGATATTTATATATATTTGTAATTATTATTATTATTATTATTATTATTATTATTATTATTATTTAATAAATTTTTATTATTATTGTTTTTTTTTATCCTACTACTATTATAAACAAAAATAATTTTACATAAATAGCTCATAATTAAATTGTAGCATTATTCAATGGGTCATTTGTTGATGTGTTGTTGGATGAATGGCGTCTGGTTCTTTGAGCTGCGTGTAAAAGTGCAGTGTGTGCGCTTCACCATGAGTGAGTGAGCAGCTCCTTCACTAAACTATAGAGTGTAAATGATCTCCACGGGCCGGTGGTTGGGGGTGTGAGGCCTGGCCGGAGGCGACTCTTTCTCCAGACAAATGAGCCATGCAAAATCTGCCTCGCCTCGCAGATCCACAGCTCACCACCACCTGAACCAGCAGCAGGATGTGGCCATTTTACAGTTGTATTCAGTTGTGGATGGTTTGCTTTTCTTAGGAAATAATAAGACGGCAAAAGTGGCAAAACTGACTCATTTTCATGTAACTTGTGAAATCATTTCTATATTTGTTGTTTTAAATATGATTATATTATTGTATATTTATTAATGTTTTATAAATGTTTTTATTAATATATATAAACGTGTATTCTAATATGGTTTACAAAATATAATGACATTTAGATAAAGTATATTTATAAAATATGTCAAATGTACACAAAAATAATTAATAATTATTAAACAATTATAATTTTTTATAAAATTATACTATTTATTACCATTGGTATTATTACAGTTACATTTTTATAATAATAATAATAATAATAATAATAATAATAATAATAATAATAATAATAATAATAATAAAATATTTACATAATAGTAACAAAATAATACTAATAATAAAATAATAATAATTATTATTATTATTATTAATAATAATAATAATAAAATATACATTTATATAATTAAATTGACATAATAATAATAATAATAATAATAATAATAATAATAATAATAATAATTATTATTATTATTATTATTATAATTATTATTATGATGAATATGATTATTATTTTTATTATTATTATTATTATTGTTAATAATTTTATTTATTATTATTAAATAAATTGTAATTTATTATTAAATGTATAATTTAATAATAATAATAATTATTATTATTATTTTAATTAAATATACATTTATATAATTAAATGTATATAATATTAATAATAATAATAATAATAATAATAATAATAATAATTATTATTATTATTATTATTATATTAAATGTATACTATAATAATAATAACAATAATAATAAAAATAAATTTCAATTATTATTATTAATATTATTAAATAAAATATAATTTATAATAAATGTATACTATAATAGTAATAATAATAATAATTAGAATAATTAAATATAAATGTATATAATTAAATTTATATAACAACAACAACAACAACAACATGCTAACTTTATAGTTATAAAACCTTATAATATAGCTTTATATTATAATTATTACAATCCATCTTATAATAATAAATCATAACAACAATAATAATAATAATTATTATTATTTATTATATTGATGGTTGCCTTTAAAAATCATATTTACAATAATTCCTTCAATATCCACTAGAGACGTAAAGTCAAGATGGACACTGACTCTATTTCCCAAACTATTCCACATGGGGATCCACAAATACACCCCATCAGAAACAGCGGCCATGACAAGAAATCATTAGCGCAGATGCATGCAGACGTGAGGTTATCAGTGCAGACGCAGCTGATGTACGACTGTAATTAGGCAGAAGTGTGTCGGACACACAGATGTGCATCGATCAGCTCCACAAACACATCTGATCTCACACACACATTGACCGCTGCCTGCCTTCATTTCAGTGTTTTTATGATTCTGGTTCTGTTTGTCGAATTCAGGTTGTGAAATTAAGTTCAGCAAAATCACGAAAAAATTTTAGGTGAAAAATTGGTAGGTAACTATAGGAAAATATTCATTTTTTTTTTCAAGCTTTTAGACTCGACAGTTAAATGAAATGGCAACTGATTTAAATGATTTAAATTACAATGTTAATTATTTGAATGATTTTAGAAAGTCTGCAATCGTTTTTAGGGCTAGTGTTGTAGTAAAAAATCTGATAATAAAATAAATAAATACATAAATAATAATAATAACAATAATAACTATATAACTATATATATAACTATATATATATAACTATATATATATATATATATATATATATATATATATATATATATATATATATATATATATATATATATATATACACACACACACATTTGAAGTCAGAATTATTAGCCAGCCTTTGATTTTTTTTTTTACTTTTTAAAATATTTCCCAAATGATGTTTAACAGAGCATGAAATGTTCACAGTATGTCTGATACATTTTTTTTCATCAGGAGAAAGTCTTATTTGTTTTATTTCGGCTAGAATAAAAGCAGTTTTTATTTTCAGTTTTAAAGGTCAGTATTATTAGTCCCTTTAAGCTATGTTTTTTTTTTCTTTCGATAGTCTACAGAACAAACCATCATTATACAATAACTTGCCTAATTACTCTAACCTGCCTAGTTAACCTAATTAACCTAGTTAAGCCTTTAAATTTCACTTTAAGCTGTATAGAAGTGTCTTCAAAAATATTTAGTCAAATATTATTTACTGTCATCATGGCAGGGGCGTAGCAACTGGGAGGGACGGGGGGGGATACGTACCCCTCACTTTTAGACCATTTAGAAACAGGTGATTAATAATTATATGAACATATGATCTCATACAGCTGTCCCCCCCACTTTTAAAATGTCCGCTACGCCCCTGCATAATGGCAATAATAAAATAAAAAATGAATTATTAAAACTATTCTGTTTAGAAATGTGTTGAAGAAATCTTCTCTCTATTAAACAGAAATTTGACAAAAAAAAAAATAAACAGGGGTACTCATAATTCAAGGGGGCTAATAATTTTGACTTCAACTATATATATATATATATATATATATATATATATATATATATATATATATATATATATATATATATATATAGGGTCTATCTATATATTACATGTGTATATATATATATATATATATATATATATATATATATATATATATATATATATATATATATATATATATATATATATATATATATAGTGTATTTATACATGTTTACATAAATATAGACAGCATACATTGTATATATTATGTAAATACAAACTTGTATCTTCAATTTGACTTGACAGCACTAGCTCAAACCCTTCAGTGTGCTTGTAATACAGCATGTTTGAGATTCAGGAAGAAGCTCATGTTTTGGAGTTAGTCTTGATGTCTGCTGAAGTTTGACCTCTGCTGAAGGCATCTGTGCGTTCACAACCAATGCACCTTTCACAGCTGCGTTTGTTCGGCACCAAAAACACGGACCGTCGCCAACGTGCGGCTCGCAGGATTACCCACATCTGGTGGTGAACCACACCACACCTGTGTTTCCAACCATATATAATATAATATAATATAATATAATATAATATAATATAATATAATATAATATAATATAATATAATATAATATAATATAATATATAATATAATATAATTATAATATAATTATAATATAATATAATATAATATAATATAATATAATTAATATAATTAATATAAAAGATAATATAATATAATTAATATATAATATAATATAATATAATATAATTATAATACAATACAATACAATACAATACAATACAATATAATATAATATAATATAATATAATATAATATAATGTAATATAATATAATATAATATAATATTGATGTATACATATTATAATAAGCTTAAATTTTATATTAAATATTAATATATTTAATTATATTGACATCTATGTATTAATAAACTACCTCACTAAGCAAAACTGAAATGCTTAAGAGTCAGAGGATCAAAACATTGCTGTTTACATAAATACATGAAAATCCGCCAGCTTCAACAGTGAGTCAGAATTATCTCCATCCTTTCACAGAGGAAATAAAACAACTCGAAATATGCCAGAATAAAAGCGTGCTCTTTGTGCACAAAGGACTGCAACAATAACAGCAAAAATGAATTTAAAACATTAAGGCCAGGAAAAACATGCTACATCTGAAGGTATCATATCTTTTCTACAGCATCAGATGAAAGAGGTCTGTAAATGTACTGTAGCTCTTAAAAACAGTAGCAGGAGATTCAGAAGGCAGACCAAAAATCCCTGCAGGGGCTCAGAAACAAGACATTCTCATGTTACACTACATTTGTTGAATTAATAACAGATAATTTAGCTGCAGGTGCAGGCACACATGCACACTGTGTTCCCCACATTAAACCCAACATCCTCTGCTTTCTTCTCTGATCTGATATTAGCTTCTTTTTCAGTACATTGGCCTTTGAATGGCTCAGGTTAGCAGACCAAACTTCTGGAGTAGAATAATAATGTTAAACTAATGTTAAATTAAACTAAGTAGTTTCTAAGTAGTAAATGATGACAGAATTTTTCTTCCTTCAGTCGATCACAAAAAGAGATGATTTTCCAAATTTCTTAGTTGCTTTTTCATAAAGTAAAAGTAAATGAAGATAACAGTAGTATGGAGTTTAAAAAGGGACTATTAAAAAAATGAAAAGGTCTCACTTTACAATAAGGGTCTATTAGTTTATGTTAATTCATGTATTTACTAACATGAAGAAAGAATAAACAACACTTGTACAGCAGTATTTTAAATGAAAACATGTATCTCAGGCTATATTTTTGTGAAATGTAAAATACATTGCTCTGTGTACATTTAGTTGCAGGTTTCAGATGACAGATCCAATAGGTAACAGCGGATAAGCTATCCACATGGAGGTAAGCGGCTAGCTGTTAGCATGAAAATAAACAGAAGCCGTCGGCAGTGTCATATCACCCAGTAGCATTCATTTTACAGACGGAATGCAGTTATACTGTCACGGTCGGTGTAGAGGAAAAGGGAGCGAGGACTCAGGTGCAGAAAAGAATATGGGTTTTATTAATAATAAATTAAAATAAATGGCAAAACAAACTACCCCGAGGGTAGTTACCAATGTAAACACAGAGCCACGTGCTTTGACAACAGACGCAAGACACGAGCACACGATAAGTGAAAACACCTTACCGTGCGCTCACACAACTGCAACGCGCATGTTTCATCTCAGCGCCAACCAAAACCGAAACCAACTAGACAGAGACGCTGAGAATGAAACAGCGCGAGGCTGACGAAACAACACAAACACAAGTACAAGAGCGCGCATCCCAAGGAAGCGGAAGCGCGCACGGTCTGCACGCACCTATGACGACGCGCACCCAGACAATGACAAAACAAGTGCGCGACCCAAGAAAACTGGAGCCGAGCACTACAGGACAGGACAAGACAGAGCTTGTGTCCGGACTCTGCCACCAAAACAAGAATTAACAAGACCAGAGTGGCAGAACCCTGACACATACGTTTTCACATTGAGCCTGTGTTGAAATTATTCGCCCTCCTGTGCAAGGAATTTTTCATAATATTTCCTACAATATTTTTTCTTCTGAAGAAAGCCTTATTTGTTTTATTTTGGCTAGAATAAAAGCAGTTTTAAATTTTAAGACCAATTTAAAGTCAATATTATTAGTCCTCTTAAGTTATCAATATATTTTGATTGTCTACAGAACAAACCATGGTTATAGAATGGCTTGCCTAATTACCTCAACTTGCCTATTTAACCCAGTTAAGCCTTTAAATGTCACTTTAAGCTGAATACTAGTATCTGTAAAAATATAGTAAAATATTATTTACTGTCATCATGGCAAAGATAAAAGAAATCAGTTATTAGAAATTAGTTATATGCTTAGAAATGTGTTGGAAAATGTTCCTTTGCCTAAACAGAAATTGGGGGGAAAATATCAAAGGGGGCTAATAATTCAGGAGGGCTAATAATTCTGACTCTTTTGATTGATTTGAAGTATGCGCAATAAAACCTACACTACATTATCAATCCAGACTTGTTTTCTATGTCTCATTCCTTCAACATTATTCACACTCATATTCAGTGTTCTGCAATGTTTAGTGTTTTTTTTTTTCTCTTCAGGATGGGGGTGAATTATGGCTCTGTCCTAAACGTACCCCGGCTGTGTCGTTCCCCTGAGAAGGGAGCCTGGGTCAGCTGATTAAAAAGATAATGAGTTGAAGTGATAGATTTATGTTTTTTCCTGCAATATGTGGCCTTTCGCTGTCTCCCGTAGGAGGCGGTAACTGTATAAATAACAGATGGTGACATTGGTAAGCAACTGCTCCCTCGCTTTAGTTGTCTCAGCCTTTTCTGTCGCTTTGTTCAATTAAACACAGCAGCGATTAAAGGCCCAAAACATGTAGAGCATCAAACATGATGACGCGGCCTTCAGAAACGCCATCTTGACTCGTGTACATGCTGACATTTGAACAGGACTGATTTTACTGTCAGAATTACTGTTTTGAGTGAAGCTTTAGGTGGAAATAGAGTTTTATAAAATATTTTTACATTTTTTATTACCTTTTTTAGACATGCTCACGCTAGAAGCTTTGGATGAACATGCATTTATTGTTTTTTAAATATTTTGTTTTGGACATGCATTATTATTTTTGTTTTTAAAATATTTATAGATTTATAAATATTTATCTAGCTCACGCTAGATGTTTTGACTTGTTTTTTTTTAATTTATATAGAAAACAATATTTTTTTTTCTGTGTTCTTATGCTAGAAGCTTTGGATGGACATACATTATTATTATTATTATTTTTTAATATTTTAAAATGTATTTTATTTCTTACGCTACAAACTTTATATATACATCTGTTAAAAAGTATATATAAAAGCAAAGCATACAATTTTTTAAAATTCCTTCAGCTATTACATTTTTATTACTTATTTATTTATTACTTTATGGTGCATTTGTTGTTATTTTATTTTATTCTATCATATATATATACTATTTTTTCAGCTGTGCTCACGCTAGAAGCTTTAGATGGAATTGCATTTGGGGTTTTTTTTATAAAGAGACAATATACAACTTCTGCATTTATTTAGATATTAGGTTATGATATTACTATTGCTTTTATATTATTTTATTATTTGTTTATTAATATTATGGTGCATTTGTTGTTATTTTATTTATTTATTTATTTATCAGATGTGCATTATCATCATCATTATTTTATTATTTTAAAATTTTTTTAATATATATTTAACTCTATTTATTTCAGCTGTGTTCATGCTAGAAACTTTAGATGGTTGTCCAATAATTTTAGTTTTTTATATATATAAAGGGATTTTTTTATTCAGATATTAGGTTTTTATTATTTACAGTTGAAGTCAGAATTATAAAATCTTCTCTGTGTTAAACCGAAAATGGGGGAAAAAATAAACAGGAGGGCTAATAATTCTGACTTCAACTGTATATATTACTACTATATGATGCTTTTGTTGGTTTTATTTTATTTATTCTGAGATACTAATACCATTGAAAAATAGTTTTGGGTCACTATAAACCTTTACAAATGACAGTGCCAGTCAAAATTAATTGAATTTGCTGGCAATTACATTGACACGTATTCTGACAAACCATAACACTGATTGACTGACTCAAAATGATATTATATACATAATAATAATAATCATAATAATAATAATTGTACAAAATTTATTTACAATTAAAATGTGTTTAATGCATTAATAAAACAAAATTATCTGCTTTGTCATTTATTCAAGTACTGACTCTAAACTAAATATATATTGTTATCCATCTTTTTTAAAGAAATATAAAACATATAATAATGTCCATATAATTTTTTACAATATACATATACATACATACGTCTGAAGGAAAATATGTGTTATTGCTGCAAAGCTGCAATATTAAAGTTGCCATTACAAGTAATTTCAACAGTTTAGATGAGCGGGTTTTCAAAATTATTTCCAAACTTTTCTTCTTCCCCCACATCTTGTTGATTTGCTGTTCTGCAAGCCCTACAAACGATTGCATCTGAAAATCTGCATAAATATTTCTCAAAAACAATTCCACATCATACAAGCAATTTCACTGCTGATTACGTTCAGAAATGATGGCGGTGAAAATGACGCATTTTCATAAACTATAGTCATAACCAGTCTGTTTCTGGTGATTTGCAGCACACGACTGGTTAACCAAAAACGATGTTGGGTGGAGAACAAAAAAAAGTTTCTTTTAAATCAAATTTTTATGTAGCAAGGCTTTAAAAAGCCTGTCCATATACTGAATATTATAAGTAACATAATAAAAGTTTTGTAAAAGTTGGTAAAAATTTATATCAAAAGCAAAGTTAGTGTAAATATGTTAGGTTTAAGCTTAATGAATGTGCTCCAAAACAGTTAGATAATATTTAAAAGATATAAGCACACAAAAGACTTTAGTTTCTTTCTAAAAGCATCAATGATTTTTCTGGATTTTAGGTTCTCATCAGATTTTCAAACCAGTTAAATGGTCTCTAGTATCAAAAGCCCCGCCCCATAAACTATAAAAGATATACACATTTTAAACATGCGGTCTCTCAATTCCACCAATGTGACTTAGTGAATCTGATGACATCACTCAGCTTTTTATAAGAACTTCTGACCAATCAAATGCTTTCTAGTAACACAAGCTCCACCCCTAAAATATACAAGATATAATGTTGCGATCCAGACATATTTAAAAATTATAATTAAGTCAATATATATATATATATATATATATATATATATATATATATATATATATATATATATATATATATATATATATATATATATATATATATATACATATATATATATATATATATATATATATATATATATATATATATATATATATATATATATATATATATATATATATTTAAAGGGCACCTATGGTGAAAAATCTACTTTTCAAGCTGTTTGGACAGACATATGTGCAGGTATAGTGTATTGACCGTCATATTGTGGTGAAATAAACACACCCAGTCTTTTTTTTTTTCAATTTAACAATATAAAACCACTTGGAAGGGTTTTCAGACTGACCGCAACTTGACGTCCGCGCTGTGTCTGTGTGTATCTGTGTGTGGTGTCCGCGCTGTCTGTGAGTGTGCGTGTTGTGTCCACGCTGTGTCTGTGTGTGTATCTGTGTGTGTACGTGAACTTTGTAACGACATTGTGTGTGACTCATCGTAGCAACTCTACAACAAATACTCATTGGTAAAGTTCTTACTGTAGTATTTCTCACAAACGTTACATGAGATCTTCTTCCTTAATGTCTGTCTGTTGTCTGAATCTGCCGAGGGAGCACTTCAGATTTTCATCAGAGCTTCTGACCAATCAAATGCTCTCTAGTATCACAAGCCCTGCCCCAAAAAGATACAAGATATAATGATGCGGTCCAGACACACTTGAAGGTGGTGAATAAGTAAGAAAAAATAAATAAAATAATAATAATTTAAATTTTAGCTTTTAGTTTCTTGTCAGATCTTCCAACCAATCAAATGATCTCTAGTTTCAGAAGCCCTGCAGCAAACACTATAAAATTATACACATTTAAAACATGCAGTCTCTCATTTTAACCAACATACAGTAGGCCAATGAATCTGATGACATCACTGCACTTCAGCTTTTTATTAGAGCTTTTGACCAATCAAATGCCCTCTAGTATCAGAAGTCCGACGTCCTAAACTATCTGCATTACAAACAGTTGAATGTGGTAAAAAATCCTACTTCTTAGAAATAAAATAAAACAAAATAAAGTGAAATGATTTAAATTAAATTAAATTAAATTAAATTAAATTAAATTAAATTAAATTAAATTAAATTAAATTAAATTAAATTAAATTAAATTAAATTAAATTAAATTAAATAATTTTTACAAATATATTTTAGCCAACACGGATAAGTGAATCTGATGGCAAAACTTACTACTTAAGCTTTTCATTGGAGCTTCCCACCAATCAAATTCTCTCTAGTATCAGAAGCCTCGCCCCTTTACTATAAAAGTTATAATTTTAAAAATAAAATACATTTTTAAAATTAATTATGCCAACACAGATCAGTGAATCTGATGACATCAATCGGCACCTAAACTTTTTATTAGAGCTTCCGACCAATCCAATGCTCTTTAGTATCTGACGCCCCACCTTCTAAACTATCTGCATTCCAGACACAGTTGAATGTGGTGAAAAATCCTACTTCTTGGATATGAAACAAAACAATAAATAAATAAATACAAATAATAAAAAAATAAATAAATTCGGCCAACATGGATCAGTGAATCTGATGACAATACTCTCTACTTCACTTTTCATTAGAGCTTTTGACCAATCAAATGCTCTCTAGGATCAGAAGTCCCACCTCCTAATTAATCTGCATTCCAGACAGTTGAATGTGGTGAAAAATCCTACTTCTTGGAAACAAAACAAAACAAAACAAAAAACGAAAATAAAATAAAATAAAATAAAATAAAATAAAATAAAATAAAATAAAATAAAATAAAATAAAATAAAATAAAAGTAATTTTTAAAAAATAAAATTCGGCCAACATGGATCAGTGAATCTGATGACAAAACCCACTACTTCAGCTTTTCATTAGAGCTTTCCACCAATCAAATGCTCTCTAGTATCAGAAGCTCCGCCCCTAAACTATAAAATATATAATTATGAAAATAAAATAAAACACATTTTTAAAATTAATTCTGCCAACACGGATCAGTGAATCTGATGACATCACTCGGCACCTAAACTTTTTATTAGAGCTTCCGACCAATCCAATGCTCTTTAGTATCTGACGCCCCACCTTCTAAACTATCTGCATTCCAGACACAGTTGAATGTGGTGAAAAATCCTACTTCTTGGATATGAAACAAAACAATAAATAAATAAATACAAATAATAAAAAAATAAATAAATTCGGCCAACATGGATCAGTGAATCTGATGACAATACTCTCTACTTCACTTTTCATTAGAGCTTTTGACCAATCAAATGCTCTCTAGGATCAGAAGTCCCACCTCCTAATTAATCTGCATTCCAGACAGTTGAATGTGGTGAAAAATCCTACTTCTTGGAAACAAAACAAAACAAAAAAAACGAAAATAAAATAAAATAAAATAAAATAAAATAAAATAAAATAAAATAAAATAAAATAAAATAAAATAAAATAAAATAAAATAAAATAAAATAAAATAAAATAAAAGTAATTTTTAAAAAATAAAATTCGGCCAACATGGATCAGTGAATCTGATGACAAAACCCACTACTTCAGCTTTTCATTAGAGCTTTCCACCAATCAAATGCTCTCTAGTATCAGAAGCTCCGCCCCTAAACTATAAAATATATAATTATGAAAATAAAATAAAACACATTTTTAAAATTAATTCTGCCAACACGGATCAGTGAATCTGATGACATCACTCGGCACTTCAGCATTTCATCAGAGCTTTCCACCAATTAAATGCTCTTTAATATCAGAAGCCCCACTTCCTAAACTATCTGCATTCCAGACACAGTTAAATGTGGTTAAATATCCCAATTCTTGGAATAAAAACAAAACTAAATGTACTAAAATCTATATTTCTAATTACTTCTGCCAACTCAGTGAATCCAATGACATCCCTCAGCACTTCATCTTTCATTAGAGCTACCGACCCACCCCCTAAACTATCTCCATTCCAGACACAGTTGAACTTGGTCATATATCCCACCCTCTTAGAAATAATGGTACAGGAGCTGTCACTGGGGCAGTAACTTTTCAAAAGATACTTATTTGTATCCAAAGAATCCACATTGTTACCTCAAAGGGGCATATGAGTACCCAAATGTACCTAAAACGTACCTATGAGGTACCATTATGAACCCTTCAGGTAAACATTTGTACATTTTGAAAAGGTACTGCCCCAGTGACAGCTCCTGTACCTTTATTTCTGAGAGTGCACTTCCTAAAATAAATAAAATAAATGTAAAAAGGAAAGAAAAATATAAAGATCTGATGGATTGTAACAGTAAATCAATCATGTCTGATCTCATCCGCCTTTCTCTCCAACGAGACAGCTCCTGAATCAGCTTCTGCACGTCACACAAGATCTGTTCTCAGACAGGGAACGGTGCCTGATCTCAAATCAGCCAAAGCCTGTTCCTCACAACCTGTTCCTGTATGCTCACCTGCCAAGTCCTCCACAGTGCCAGCAGTTTCTGGACATCTTCACGCTCAGTTTCGCTTGCTGGCTTCGCCCTGCGCACAAAAAAAAGACAAAAAGAAGAGCCGCGTTACAATTACAAACCACTTGGATGCTGTTCGGCTCGAAATGGGAACTGAGGGAAAAACAAAGCCCTGAAACGGATGAAACTGGAGACCGAGCGTGTTTTCGATTGACTAACTTCACACGCTTTGGAATAATAGATGAATATAATAAATATTAACACTGGTTATCCCCGCTTGGTCTCTTTCATTATGGCCGGCTAGACAGCTTTTTTTGTGTGAATAGAGGAGATGAGTCAGAAGAACAGCTGCTAAACACAGCACAGCGCTCTTTTCTCTGTTTCAGACTCACGTTTCTCTGCTCGAAGGGCTTTTGGTATGAGGAGAGTGTGATTTTTTTTTCTGTGCTGTTTGTGAAGAGATATTTTTGGAAATGGTGAGAATTATGCTGACCTGATTGTTGACTCTCGTTTATAAAACATCAAAAATTAGGGAAACCCCTAAGAAAATGTTTTTTTCTAGTGTAAATTACAGGAGCTGTTAACCCCCCAAATAAACACATGATTACTGTAAGTAGAAAATATATGTGATTCCTTATGTATTGTTAAATCATATTATTAATCTGCATTCTAGATAGATAGATAGATAGATAGATAGATAGATAGATAGATAGATAGATAGATAGATAGATAGATAGATAGATAGATAGATAGATAGATAGATAGATAGATAGATAGATAGATAGATAGATAGATAGATAGATAGATATGCTAGCAGTTCAAAAAAAAACACTATACATAAACAACTAATATACATACCATTACTAAATACTCTAAGAAAACAATAGCAATACACATGATGAGATTTTAGACTGCACACAAAAAATATATTGTATACAGCAGGGTTCTCAAACTCAGTCCTGGAGGGTTGGTGTCCTGCAGATTTTAGCTCCAACTTGCCTCAACACACATGCACGGATGTTTCTAGAAAACCTAGTAAGATCTAATTACCTAGCCCAGGTGTGTCTGATTGGGGTTGGAACTAAACTTTGCAGGACACTGGCCCTCCAGAACCGGGATTGAGAACCCTTACACAGTATTGTTTATTTTATTTTATATAATATATATTAATAACAACATATTTTAAATAACAAACTATATATATATATATATATATATATATATATATATATATATATTTACCTTTATAGTTTTTTTATTTATAGTTTTAATAACTCATTTCTAATAACTGGTTTATTTTATCTTTGTCATGATGACAGTAAATAACATTTTACTAGATATTTTTCAAGACACTTCTATACAGCGTAAAGTGACATTTAAAGGCTTAACTAGGTTAATTAGGCTAACTAGCCAGGTTAGGGTAAGTTGCCTAAGTTATTGTATAACGATATAGCTTAAAGGGGCTGATAATTTTGACCTTAAAATGTTTTTTAAAAAATCTAAATCTGCTTTTATTCTAGCCGAAAAAAAACAAATAAGACTTAAAAAATATTATCAGACATACTGTGAACATTTCCTTGCTCTGTTAAACATCATTTGTAAGTTATTTAAAAAAGAAAAAAGTGGGGCTAATAATTCTGACTTCAACTGTATATTTAACTTTCTTTGATCAATATGAATTACAGTCAGCTGAGCGTTAACCTGAACACAAACACACACTACCAACATGAATGTGCAAACAAACATACATTCTCTGCTCCAAATATATATATATATGTGTGTGTGTGTGTGTGTGTGTGTGTGTGTGTGTGTGTGTGTGTGTGTGTGTTTCAAACTGAAGTGCTGATCTGCACTGATGCTCTTCTACTCCTGTCCCAGAAAATGAGGAGGCGTGACGTGAGCTTTTCAGGAAGACTTATATAACACAGACGGAGAATATGGAGAGAAGGAAAGAGAGAGAGAGAGTATGGAGGATCCATTAATGCACATAATATCAGCATTCGAATTTATAATGAATGCATTTCTTGTGGGCCGCGTCTGATTAAGAAACTTCAGATCTTCATCTTCAGATTAATAAACCTTGAAGAGGCTTCGTTTGGTGTTAATAATAGCCCGACACTGAAATTCATTATAATTAAAACATTTAAATTACACAATTAAAACATTTATTATCTCTGTAAAAAAATTATTTTTATTTGTTTCTGATAATGTAAACAGATTACTTTAAAAAGATTTAAAATTAATAGTTTATAATAACAATATATATATATATATATATATGTGTATATAAGGTGTTCTTATATGACGTTTTTATCTCCTATTCACTCAATAAATATCCGCCAAGCCAACTGATGTGACACCATAATATGCCTAAAAACAAAGCTACTCGAGTTTCATATGTTTGCATTTATGACTCCCGACTTACATTTTCTTGCAGCCTTGAGTGACTCTGTATTCAAAAAAGTGACTCTGTATTCAAGCTTAGTCTTTATTCTTGGCCTGAATCACAGCATTATGAGGAGCCACTGTCGAATCAGTTCCTGGGCTCTCCTGATGATACTAAATCTTGTTTTTAGTGTTTTACAGCTCATCTGAGGAGGCTTCATGTCTTGCAGGCAGGAGGAAAATATATGCTGGCTATAATTAGTAGAGCTGGCATACATATTTAAATGTGCATACATTAGACAAGGATGTTGCGGACGCCAAGACTTAAAAAAAAGACATCATAGAAAAAATTGAAAACACATACTGTAAACCATAAAGAATAAAACATTAAATACAAAATAACTACATATGAAAATATTAAAATATAGATTAAAATAATATACTGATATTTAATACATTATATAAATGTGGCATATTTATAAGTAGGTAAATGCATTTGTCAGATTTTTACACAACAACAGCAACAACAACAACAACAACAACAACAACAACAACAACAACAACAACAATAATAATAGTAATAGGTTAACTTGCATAACAATCTAAAATAAATGTATTAAATTGATATAAATAACTAAAAATATATTAATGCAGATTATAAACAGATTTATTTCATGTTTAAAGTTTAAAAAGATAAAAATATAAATTTTATAATAATAACAAATATTACTCCAACTACTAATTTAGTTATTTATTTAATGTATTTTATTTATTTTATACATATATATATTTCCCAATTGATGTTTAACAGGGAAAGGACATTTTCACAGTATTTTCAGTCAGATAAAATTTTTTCCTCAGGAGAAAGTCTTATTCGTTTTATTTCGGCTAGAATAAAAGCAATTTTTGATTTTTTAAAAACCATTTTAGGGTCTATATATCTATATATTTATATATATTTATATATATATATATATATATATATATATATATATATATATATATATATATATATATATATTTATATATATATATATATATATATTTATATATATATATATATATATATATATATATATATATATATATATATATATATATATATATATATATATATATATATATATATATATATATATATATATATATATAACCCCACAGTACAAAAACTAGTAAAAAATAATTCAATAGACCTTACAACATGCTTTAACCCCTTTCACACCAACTCTATATAAAAGCGACTCATCTGATCCATCCTGGAGAAATCAAAACAACAAACAGCGTAGTTGTGAAACCCAGAGTGTCAGACTGTATCCCACAATGCACCTTTCCTGCCCACACATCCTTTGCCTGCAACCGGCAGCATCATTCCTCACCCAACAATCTATAAATATGTTTCCCATCATGCTCCTGAGGCTGGATTTGATGCACTCCACTTTCCAGGCCTTTTATCTTTAAACTGCTGCTGTGCGGAGATCAAAACCCCAGCAGCGATTGGGAGAGAGCGCAAATACAGCAGCGCATTTCCATTGCAACTACGGTCAACTTATTTAATCAGCTCTGCTGTCCTGTTTTCTTTATCTTTGTTTCGCTCTTTGTTGTTCAATGCAAGCTCGATTTATCCTTTAACCCACAGGTGGCAAACATAAGACTCACAAAGATGTCTAATACGGCTCAATTGATGATTTTAACAACAGTGTATAAACATTATTGCTGACTAATCTTTATTAGTTGAGTCAAATTAACTTCTTCTACAACCCCAAATCAGAAAATGTTGGCAGAGTATGGAAAACGCAACAGAAAAAAAGAAAGTAGTGATTTCTAAATTTACTTCGACTTGTATTTCACTGCAGACAATACAACAAATATTATTTAATGTGTTACTTATGATTGTTTGTTTAATTTAAATAAATATGTATTCCAATTCTTCCTGCAAACAAGTCTTAAGGTTGGCAACAGTATGAAGTCTTTGCTGTCGCTTCAAAATGCTCCACACATTCTCTATTGTAGACAGCTCGGGACTGCAGACAGGCCAGTCAAGTACCTGTATCCTCTTCCTTTGCATCTTAAACTTTTTATGAAACATTTCAACATTTGAAGAACTTATGACCACACTTTAGTCTTTAGTCTTAGTTATTGGTTTGTTAATAACATAAATTGAAATTATGTTATTAACAAACCAATAACTAAGACTTTTAGCTCAATAAACTACTAGTTAGCTGCTTATTACACTGTAAGAAATGCTGGGTTCCACACAACTTCAACACAAATCGATTAAGTTAACCTAATTGTTTTTACAAATTTAAGTTGACTGTACATAAAACAAATAAACCCCCTCAGGAATTGTGTTGATTCATTTTATTTTAATTAAGTAGTTTGAACAAGCACCAACAATATTTTTTTAGAGAGTAATTGTTAGTAAGGTAGTAGCTGGGTTTAGGTCTGGGCTTTGAGTAGGATTAGGTTCATACCTTAATAATAGACAGATAATAAGCCAGTAGTAAAAGGTGTGAGTTGTTACTTAATCTCTAAAGTGTTACTGAAATTACTATTAGAATGCGTTATAGGAAACATTTTGGCCTCACTTTATTTGGATGGTCGCTTTTAAACATTTAATTTACTAAATTACATTGCAACTACATGCTAACTAAATATCACTGAAGTATTAGTAGACTATCTGCTTTAATGTCTCATGAAGTGCTTTGAAATGTGCATTTTTAATTTGATGTTTGAGGTAATCTCAACTGAAATATGAAGAGGGCGGGGCATGTAGTGGCTCCTCCCATTAAAAAAAAACAGCCAATAGTGTTTCGTTTTTATCACAGCTCTGCCAGGGAAAGGTGGTTGAGATCAAGCGCATCAAATGAGAAACATTTTAAAGGGGGCGGGGCATGCCAGATACTATAGAGGATTTGATTGGTCGGAAGATTTGGCAAAAAAGATGAGTTGATATCGAAACAATCGTTGATAGCAAGCTTCGGATTTTTATGTCATCTCAATGCAAATTGTGTCACTGTTTTGGAGCACACTAGTTTATAAATATTCTTTAACATCTAAAAAAACTTTCATTTATTTTCATGGGATTTTTAATATCTGCTGATATGCCTCCACCAACAGATATTCTCCAGACATCAAGAAACTTTGAAAGTAAATGTCAACTTACACTAACCAGTTGCAATATAACTTATAATCAACAAAATATGATAAAGGGATCCTAAAAACTAAGTGATACCAACATTTTAAGTATAATATTTACAGTTTTTGCAGTATTCCGCCATTAAAACTGTTTCCAAACAGAGCTGGAGTAGAAAGCGACATGTCTCAGTGCGCTGTTGAGTTCCTGAATTAATCCATTTTGAATTAATCATTTGAATTAATCATTGAGTCAATGAATTAATCATTGAGTCATTGAATCATGTGAGTCAATGATTCAATTATACTTTCCTAATGACTTTCTTCATTCCAAATGAATCTGCCATTTTGAACAAATCATAATAAGTCAATGAATCACTCATTAAGACTGTCAAATGTATTTATCTCTATCCATGTCAGGCCCAAATCCAGCCAAGGTACCAACGCAAAAACACACTCAAGATATTGTCTATTCATCGTCAAAGAATATGGGATTAATCAAGGTGAAATGGCAAATGTGATCAAGCGAATATGCAAATCAGGAAAGCACGGTTGTGTGATCAGTAGTAAAATCTCTCTCCTGATGGCTAGAGGGCGCTCTTACGCAACTCCGAAAACACTGCAAAGAAGAAACCCAGGAAATATATAAAGTGGCTGCTAATTAAATGTAATATTCGCCTGTTTTCAATGATTCAACATGTCTAATAAACAAACGACTATAAAATTGTCTCACAGAAAGAGTTTTTCAAACACTCAACTGTATTTATGACGTAAGTTTGGAGAAAAACATGGTGTTAAATGTGTTATTTTCATGCGCTTTCAGATGAAGCAGCATTTTAAACTGAAAAGTAGTTCAGTAAAAGCAATGCAAACAGCTGCCGTTATCGCAGATACCGATTGATAAAACTGTCTGCCATTTTAAATGCAATTTTGTGTAGCTTGTCAGTGAACTTTAGTACTGTGTTGTAAATGCTGGAGTTATGATAGAAATGAACATGAAAATTGTTTGAGAAAACAACCGCTTGGATATACTTTACACAACTTTTTATACTTTTATAATTTTTTATAAAAGGCAAACCTGACAGAAACAAAAATGGCTGAATGGAGCTTGGACTAACTTATGCATTAGGGGCCACTGAACCGAACACACTGAACGCACTTTTTGCATTTAGAGGCGCCCTCTGCACCTTACGTTTTTGCTGTCACGCGCTGTGTGCTTGCAGTTGAAAAAAGTCAACTCCAAGCAGAAAAAGCATGTTACGTCAGTCGTGTCTTTTTCAGTCTCCAATTAAATGAAAGCAGAGATGGGGTTTCCGTTGAGGTGTCAAGACATCTACGGACCCTCTTGAAGATAGAGGAGAGACTAGTGGTCGCTGTTTCAAGTGATAAAGAGCTGTATGGCTTAACAAATATTGAATATCACAATATTATTAAATATTACAATTATGACAATATCAACAGCAACACTCGCGTACAATATGTAGTTGATAATCACTGGTTAGTGACATAAAAAAATAACATCGCACAACTTTTTTTCTTGTCAACCAAAAAGGCAGTGTGGTGCGCCTCGTGGTTTTGGAACATTAAAACGCGTTCGGTGTGCTCGGGCCCTTATTCTGTCTCAAGATGGCACCAAACAGTCAAACATATACAGTAAATATGAACGTGGACATATTCACTGAGTCGAGAGGATTTAAAGCCCCCGGATGAGCAGGTGTTATTAGTTTCTGCAATTGTCATCTCAGAATAAAGCTGGGGTCACACAGGGCTTTTCCTCCCATAGACTTCCATTCATACGCACGCGAATGCGTCAGACCAGAAATGCAGGGTCATGCATCAAGTTTCGCATGTCGCTGCGGTGCAAAGTTCAAGCTTTAAAACTCTGACCTGTGAAATCGCATCACTTGACTACGTGAGACCGATCGAGGATCAAAACATGACCTCTCTGGACAGAAATTTAAAACATCAATCACTCGCTTTTTTAAATGTCTAATTATCTTGTTTAATCCCGCCCCTTTTCGCAGCGCCGCATGACAGAATTTCGCACACACAAACTCTGGTGTGACCGCAGCTTATCATACCTTGGAATGTCGTGACTGACCAATCAGAATCAAGTATTCCAGACATACACCAACTTATGCAATAGGAGCCAATCATAACAAACGTGTTTTTTTTTGTGTCTAGAGGCACATCTTTTGAATGGCCGTGAGCATTTTTTGCACTGCTTATATACTGCATAATATATATAAATAAACAATTTCACAAATGTATGCATGCATGTGTGTATTTATATATAGATGACAAATATACACAGAACACACACATACATTATGCCAAAATAAACTTTTATTTTGGATAATATAATATAATATAATATAATATAATATAATATAATATAATATAATATAATATAATATAATATAATATAATATAATATAATATAATATACAACCTAATTTGCAATTGACATCATCGCTTTAGTCTCTGGGGTGTAGCAGTGCTTTGATTTGAACCTGTATTTTGCCCTCAATAAAGAAAAGCATAAATGCAAATAGCCTTTAAATCAATGGGCTGTGGACACATTGCAAACAAATGCATACAGAAGCTCTGCACCTACACAGTATAGCTCAAACCAGCAAGGTCGTCTGCTCCATTTGTCTTGTTGGAATGGTAAATCTATCTGTGTCTGAATGGGGTCCCACAACGAGGAAAAATAACGATGACCCTACGGGAGACATAATGAGGCATCATGTAAAGGTAGAGGAGAGAGTGTGAGATTGAGAGAGATGAAGGCCGAGCATAAATCTTATTTTGAGCCCTTGACGTCGATCTATAGGTGCTCTTTGATGATTGCTTTCGTATCTTAATTTTTGAACACAGCATCTGAGCATTTTCCAAACTTAATCGGACGTATTTTGAAGTGAAACCTGTTATTCAGTGAGGGAAAACAGCAGGGCTTCTTCGTCCACGCGATTGGATCATGAAATAAATGCGCGTTGTGTTCCTATGTGGAAATGGATAGCAGAAGAGGCGGGGCTGGAAAACAAAAGGCCTTGGTGATGTCAGACAAAAAGGAAAGTCATTTCAGAGAAAGGCAGAGAAATCGTGTATTCTCATGAAAGGTGGCAAGGACACTTTTTATTGAATGGATGCAATCAGACATGGAATGTATATAAAAGTAGGACACACTTGATTTAATACATTTACAGATTTACAGATGGATGGATGGATGGATGGATGGATGGATGGATGGATGGATGGATGGATGGATTGACATGGGTAAATGGAATAGAAAGATGGATGGACAGATAATTGATGGATGGATGGATGGATAGATACATAGATAATTAGATGGATGGATAGATGGATGGATGGGCGGACATGGGTGCATGTAACATGCATGGATGGATGGATGAATAGATGGATGGACAAGGGTAAATGTGACATGAATGGATGGATAGATAGATAAATAACTGATATATGGCTGGATGGATAGACAGATACCGATATAATTAGATGGATGGATGGATGGATGGATGGATGGATGGATGGATGGATGGACGGACGGATGGATGGATGGACATGAATAAAAGTAACATGGATGGATGGATGGATGGATGGATGGATGGATGGATGGATGGATGGATGGATGGATGGATGGATGGATGGATGGATGGATGGATGGATGGATGGATGGATAGATAGATTATTGATGGATAGATGGATGGATATATAGATAATTGGATGAATGGATAGATAGAGGGATGGATGGATAAATGTAATATGGATGGATGGATGGATGGATATATTTATTTATAGATAGATAGATAGATAGACAGACAGACAGACAGACTGACAGACAGATAATTAATTAATGGATGGATGGTTGAATGGAGACAGGCAGATGGACTGATAATGGAGGGACGGACGGACGGACGGACGGATAGATAGATAGATATACGGATGCATTGATGGTGTGTTTTCCTTTTACAAATATCCCTAAAAATATATATGATTAGTTTTTTAAATATGGGTTTAAGCTAGATCGTCACTCATCAGGAGAAAATGAGATTTGGGGTGTTTTTTTCCACCCTGTCTTTCTGCTCTCTTGAGCTAAATTGACATCATTAGCTTCTGACGCACATTCCACTGCTAATGTGCTGATGGAGCATGCTGATCATTAAAGAATATTAAGAAGGAATTACAAGAAAGCGCCCCGGACGCCTTTAATTTGGTCCAATCACATTCACACTGTGAGATTCTAATTAATCTATATTCAGATTTATTTTATTAAGGGTGCATGCTGTAATTGTAATTAATAGATTCTTACGCATACTGTCCAAACGGGTAACTAGAAGTGCTCTGGTTTGCTAATTACATGTCAGTTTGTAGATTTGCAAGGGTGTGAGCTATTTATGTGTTCCTATAAAAAATAAACCTGAAAAATGTATCTGTTTCCACAAAAAAATTAAGCAGATTTCAGTTATTTATAGTTTCAGCACTGACCTTATATTTATCTTTTAAAAAATAGCTTAAATTAGCAAATAAAACACAAGAAAGGCCTACTGGGCAAAAAGAGGATGTCTCTCAGACAATTTCAGAATTGTCATTCATTCATTCTCACCATACTTAAGGTCTTGGTCTCTTGTTTATCCTCATAGCATCCACGTGGGATAAAAGAACAGCATCTTAACTGTCTTTCGTGAAACGCAGTTGTCGTTTAATGTAAAGAAAATTGGACTCAAAGTAGCGTCGCTGCATAAAAAATCATTATAAATGCTTGCTACACTTCTGACTGTACACTGTGGTTTCTTTTTCTTATACTTAGGTTTTGAGGTAAGTGACGTTTTCATTTGCCAGTCGGACTGGCTCATACAATTCATCAAACTTCATCTTTTAAAATCGAAATTCGAAAGCAGGAAGAAATGCTCTCCTTATAAAAGCTGGCATATCAGCACGCTGCTATTGATAACATATGATTCGATTCGCGCCTTCTGATTGGTTCTCGGGATATAGCGGTTTTTGCTGTCAAAGGCAAGTGGCGTTTAGCGACTTCTGCAAACAAACTGTTATTTCTGAATGAGCTGACGCTGGGATTTGGATGATAAGAAGCAAATCTAATTGTTGATGGTGTACTACGTGCCTGAAGCATTCACTCAATGTCATAATCTCATTTTTGGCGGAAGTGGCGTTTAGCGGCTTTTGCATCTGAACTCTTTGTATATACTTTTTCTTCACCATAAAGAGTTTAATAGCAGTTTATCACAATTCAAGCATTTGGGTTAAGAAGGTATTTTTCCTAATGTATTATTGTATCCATTGAACTGGTGCAACTTTTAGAAAATTCAAATCTACACGCATGTTTTTTTTTTTTGAAAAGCCCCTGTACTTATCAGTGTACGCATATTCATTCATTCATTCATTTTCTTTTCGGCTTAGTCCCTTTATTAATCCGGGGTTGCCACAGCGGAATGAACCGCCAACTTATCCAGCACATGTTTTACGCAGCGGATGCCCTTCTCTGGAAAACATCCATACACACTCATACACTATGGACAATTTAGCCTATCCAATTCACCTCTACTGCATGTCTTTGGACTGTGGGGGAAACCAGAGCACCCAGAGGAAACTCACGCGAAGGCAGGGACAACATACAAACTCCACACAGAAACGCCAACTGACCCAGCCGAGGCTCGAACCAGCGACCTTCTTGCTGTGAGGCGACAGCACTACCCACTGCACCACTGCCTCGCCCGTGTACGCATATTATCATCTCAAAATACCACTAGTTAGATGCCACCAAAACTAGACGCCAGATGAAGGTTAATAGCATTAGTTTAAACCAAAGATTTTTATTCTTATTTTAATACAGATATACAATTAGGGTTAAAATGGCTCCCTCAGGCACGAAAGCAAAACTGAATCAGCATAAAATAGTGTCTTTTTTTCCAATGGCATATCATCATGTTAATGGCCTTGACAGATGGTGTGTGAATATCCTGATCGATACTATTCCAGACCTCTTAACCTTCAGTAGTGCAAAGCAAGATCTGGAGAAAATGAGGCTATTGATCAGGGCAGAGTGGAAAGATGTGTGCGGCATGCTAGCATGCTAGCACTGCTGCATGTGCACTTCCACTTACATGAACTCGCAGTTGTAACTGATTTGTTTATCACTGCGAAGTTTATAGTTTTAATCTTGTCAGGGTTTCAAAGCAAACGTAGCTCAATTCAGCAGAAAAACACATGGACCTGGCAACACTAAGCTCATCATTAGGCTCAGTATTCTCAGCCTGATCTTATGAGAAAATGTAAGTATTTTACGGTTTGTAAGTTTATTGGCTAATTCGTACGAGTTCAGTCATATGAAATTGTACGATTTTAAAAAGGAGGCGTGGCACCTAACCCCAGCCCTAAACCCAGTCGTCATTGGGGGATGAGCAAATCGTAATAAATTTTACGAATTCCATCGTACGAATTCGCCACTAAATCAAAAAGTTACGAATTGCCGTGAGATTGTGTTGGTATTCCACACAATCATTTCCATTACTGTGTTATCGGATAGCATCATCTGTGTAAAATACCACGTTTTAAGGTTTTTATAAACTGGTATTGCCAACAACATTTTAAATTGTTTAATAAACTTTCAAGCTATGTTTATGATACAGTGCAGTGTGTTTACGTCAAAAATTCAGACACACTTTATTTTAGGGTATCCCTGTTGCAATGTAACATGGAATGTATATGAAAGTAAACTGGGTCACACTTGTTTTAATAGATACATGGATGAATAGATGGATGGATGAATGTATGCGGGAAGAACAGCCGCGGTTTACAGTCTATATTTGCATAATACGCGGTTATCACAGGTAATCCGTAATAGAGACAGTGGAGAAAACTTGCACCTCAGGCATGCTCGTGTCTGGATCCACAAGTATCGCTTTAGCAGCCAAGAGGAGAGGAAAAGAGATGGAGTTTTACAGCATTTCTCTGTGGTAATGAAATAACGGCTTGTGTGCTGTGCTTCAATGTAGTAAATGGGGTATTTACTCGCCCTCGCCTCCTTCGCTACTGCTGCGACACCGCGCATATGAGATAAATGACATCAGTACGTAATAACCGGTTATGATCTATTACTGAAGCAATATCAATAATTTTGACACCCCTGGTAAAGAGTAACGATGCAGCACATAAAAAAGTATTAGTAAAAATAAGAGTAAAAGTATTAAACTCATCGAAAATATGTACTGAGGTAAAAGTGGAAGTAGGAGAAAAAACAATACTCCGGTAGAGTACAGATACAGCCTTTTAGTACTTAAGTACAGCAAGTAGTTCTACTTCATTACCATACATCTCTGCATATAATTATGCATACTTAGTTTAATTACTGTAGTAAGAACATGGAACATTTAAAATTAGCGTTACTACAAAATCTTATTTTGTTTACTTTCTTTACTTATTAATAATTACAATAAAATCATTATTATTTTATAGTCATATTGGAATTGTCAAATATAGTGGCCAGTGAAAACCAAAATATTTTAGAGGAATAAAATACAAAAAAGACATAAAACAAAGACACAACAAACACGTTTGCTTTATTGGGTTGCAGCCTAAAAATGGCTAAACATAAAGAAATTAAAGCATAAATAATAGTATTGTAATTTTACAGGATTATTATATTATATTTCTATTTCTACTTGGCACCAAGCTTTAATTTAAATGAACAAACAAACAAACAAACAAACAATATAGACATATCTAAATAATATAACCAACAACAAAATTTGAATGAACAATGAAACAATGGAAATTGATAATTATAAAAATGCTCATTTCATTAGCTCACCAACAAATAAAATTTTATACACATATATATATATATATATATATATATATATATATATATATATTTTTTTTTTTTTTTTCTGTTTATTTTTTCCCCAATTTCTGTTTAACGGAAAGAATTTTTTTTCAACCCATTTCTAAACATATTAGTTTTATTAACTCATTTCTAAAAATGGATTTATTTTATCTTTGCCATGATGACAGTAAATAATATTTTACTAGATATTTTTCAAGACACTTCTATACAACCTAAAGTGACATTTAAAGGCTTAACTAGATTAATTAGGTTAACTAGGCAGGTTAGGGTAATTAGGTAAGTTATTTAATAATGATGGTTTGTTCTGTAGATTGTAAAAAAACAGCTTAAAGAAAAACAGAAAATACAACTGAAAAGGGCTGCTAATTTTGACCTTAAAACGGATCTTAAAAAATTTAAAACTGCTTTTATTCTAGCTGAAATAAAACAAATAAGACTTTCTCCAGAAGAAAAAAACATTATCAGACATACTGTGAAAAATTCCTTGCTCTGTTAAACATCATTTGGGAAATATTTCAAAAAGAAAAAAATCTGATAAATTGAATCTGATTGGCTGACAACTGTGAGATATTAAAGTAACATCAGCACTCGTACATCCTCTTTACCCTTGTCTATTACTCCGCCCAAGCATAGGACAACAGGACAGGACAACAAATATTGTAGCTGTTTGACAACATAATGACTTTTTCAGACAAGAATGTAGTTGTTTAGATTGCAACTATGCAGTTTATTTATAAGGATGGAAAAGTGGCTATTTTAGATATTCATAACTTTGGAGATTCAGTGTGTCGGTGGCCATCAGCCTGCCATGCTGAGCAGAGCAAAGACAGTTGACATTCCGCCACAAGATGGCGACAGAGACCGCATAATAAGTCCTCAGGGGAGAAAAATAGCCTTTTTCAGCTTCCGTTTCAAACTACAGCTGAACAAATCATTAAAAAACAGGTATGTGACATTCTAAATCGATCTCTCTCTTTTGTATTTTGTATTGCTTTATTTATACCATAGTAATCTGGCAGTGTTTACTTTGCTCTGGCTTTTTCGGGGTTTATTATTGTGATCTCAAGATTGCAACAGAGAAATACTGGGAAATCTCTGTAGACTGATGGCATTTCATGCCGTTCAGCTTCATAATCTTAAAATGAGGAGCAAAATCACCTGTCTTGTCATCAGTTTAGACATTATGCAAGAGAATCATTCTAATACTAGCTCTAAAGTAGGGTTTGTGAAGTAGCAACGGTTTCTGCTGGTTTGACCGTCAGCTACTGATGTGAATGAATGGCGGAAGAAAGTAGTTCCTATAACAATTTTTTTTTTTTGAGACGCTCTGTGTTTAGTTTTTTTTTTTTATATACACGATTATGCCATCGAACTGTTGTATCAATGCAATATCACACTCATAGCAGTGTTATATGGCTGTATATTGTCACTGGCTGTATATTGGAGGGACGCCAGTGCCGATATACAGCCATATCGCACTGCTATAAGTGACATATTGCTCATATATATATTTCACACACACTGAAAAATCAAATATATGTGATTTTAGTTCTTCCAAATGCAAAAAAACAACTAGTAAAACTTCAGAAGTCTAGTCTTTGACTATGCCTCTCCCAAAAAAGTGAGTAGGTCTGCAACAGCCTTTTTATTTACTCTCCCCCTTGATCTACAAACAAAAAATGTCTCTGAAATCGAAACATCCCGCTGTGACGAGACCCCATCAGCGCTGTATTCTGACAGATCAGCATCTCCTCAAGCATGTAAACTTCACTATCAATCCACCCAGAATTACAGACACTAGAACAAGTCGCTCACAAACTCAATCAAGGTACTTGAGAAAGTAAAACTGGCACCTCCCAATGAGACTGAATATGTGCAACTCGCTTTCCTTAAGAGGATTTGTGATATCAGTGAAAGGCAGAGTGTTCATACGGGTATCTGTACTGCTGATGGCTGAGTTAAGTCGAGACATGCTGATGTTGTGCCAAGAAGCAAAAAAAAAATAAAAAAAATCAACACAAGTAATTCCGTTTGGCTCAATCACACATGTTAAGAGTCAGATAAATGTTTACGCTTGCAAATCTCACAAAAGTTGTGTTAGCTTGATGGAAAATCATAGTGCGTAGTGCTCTAATATTCTCATTTAAAAGCAGCTTTGATACATTTAGTTAGTTGAAACTAAGATAGAGTGAGATTAAAGCTAAAGTAAACTCTTTCTTTATTTACTTTTAATTTATTTACTTATTTATTTACTCCTAATTTAACATTAGCTTTTTCCAAACCTAAGCTTCTGTCTTCTGTTGAACACAAAAAAAAGATATTTTGAAGAATGCTGAAAACTGG
Source organism: Danio aesculapii (assembly GCF_903798145.1). Taxonomy (NCBI): domain Eukaryota; kingdom Metazoa; phylum Chordata; class Actinopteri; order Cypriniformes; family Danionidae; genus Danio; species Danio aesculapii. The sequence goes on along the minus strand of NC_079459.1, from coordinate 27,451,502 downwards.
TAACCATTAGGTTCCATAACATAACATTTGTTTGTTCCTACTATAGAAGTCAGGTATTCAACTTTCTTCTAAGTATCTTCAATGTTCAAAAGGAGTAAGAATCCCATAAAGGTTTGGAACCACTTGAGGGGGAGTAAACAATGAGTAAATGTTAAATTTTACGTGAACCATCCTTTTAATTGAGAATGTGAAATGCTAATTAACCACAAAATAACAATAAAATGTGCCACAAATCACTTTGACACTCATGTTTAGAAACCAACTGCAAAGCGCCAAACTATGAATGCCATATGCATAGTATGCGCATATTCAAAGAGCCTTAAATAAGAATCAAGCCATGTAGAAAATGAAGCACTTTCAGTGAATATTAACCTAGATTGCACTAATTTCCTCATAGAATTATACTATATGGTTTATAAAAGAGTATTATTCACAAAATTACTATTAGGATAGAATTTTTTTTATGCTTGAAAGCTTAAATAGTGGCTCAAATCACTGACATTTTTCATTTCTGGCTGAACTTTTCCTTTAAGGTGAGACACAGCAGACAGAAACACTTTTTTTCCATGCACCTGTCAATTTAGAAATTTTGGATTTGGGACTTTCTAAATTTACCTTTAATTGTTTATTTAATCTCACTTTTTCAATGTGTGTCTGCAGATTTCAATCACAATCCATATTTTGAAAGTCAGATTTTTTTGTTCATCTACACTGAGCTATATATCTTGTCTTAAGCAACTATTTTTATACATATTATTTTATCTGCATTTTGAAGGTTTTACAGAAGAATACATTATCATCAGTCTAATAGACAGAAAACTTCCAAAATATACTTTTAAGAATTTATTTTAATCACACTTTTATCAATGTGTGTCTGTAGATTTAAATTATAATCCATTTTTTTTAAATCTGGTTTTATTCATATCTGTATTTTCACAGTTTTACAGAATAATATATACACACAGTTGAAGTCAGAATTATTAGCCCCCTTTGAGTTTTATTTTTATTTTTTAATATGCAAGGAAATTTTTACAGTATGTTTGATAATATTGGAGAAAGACTTATTCCTATTATTATGGCTAGAATAAAAGCAGTTTTTAAATTATTAGCTACATATTTTTATATGGTCTACAGAACAAACCATCGTTATACAATAACTTGCCTAATCACCCGAACTTGCCTAGTTACCCTATTTAACCTAGTTAAGCCTTTAAACGCTGTATAGAAGTGTCTTGAAAAATATCTAGTCAAATATTATTTACTGTCATCTGGGCAAAGATAAAATAAACCCGTTATTAGAAATGAGTTATTAAAACTATCATGTTTAGAAATGTGTTGAAAAAATCTGCTCTACGTTAAACAGAAATTGGGGAACAGGGGGCTAATAATTCAAGGGGGCTAATAATTCTGACTTCAACTGTATATTATATTTTCTAAATAATGACATGTGAAATTCCTCCATGTAAAAACCTTTGACTCTAATGTTGTCTGATTTTTGCACTTGAAATGTAGGCAAATTAGTCCATATTTAATAAAACAGTGCATCATTTGCATATTTATCACATTTCAGAAAACTTGCAATACAAAAAAAAATGTGCAATTCTTAATGTAATCACTCAAGTATTTATCTTATCATATTTTTATTAATGTATGTCTGTAGATGTCAATTAAAATATATATATATACTTTTACATCTTGTTTTATTTATATCTGTGTATCTGCTATTATATCTGATATTATATTAATTTACAAAATGTCACTCTACAAAAATATATATATTTATTTCTGGTTGTACCACATTTTCTAAGTAATGACAGGTTGAAAAGAAATTCTCCCATGTAAAAACCTATGACTCTAATATGTTGTCTGATTTTTGAACTTGAAATGTAGGCAAATTATCGCATATTTAATTAAACAGTGGCTTAATTGCATATTTATATAATTTCAGAAAATATATAGGCTAATATGCCTGATAATATAGGCTAATCTGCCTGACAATTTTAAAAATTGTACTCCAAAACAAATCAGATTTGTTTGCGCTTGAAATATAGGCAAATTAGCGCATATTAAATAGAACAATGCCTCATTTGCATATTAATCACATTTCACACAACTTGCTATACGAAAAAATTAATAATTCCTAATGTAACCAATAAACAGTGGAAGTATATTGTAAGCAAATTAAGAAACGACAAGATATTTCCAAAGAACTGTCAGAAAAGGAGTTGATCTGCACTGCGCTAATCAGACTAGCGGGTAGCATCAGAACAATTGCTCATACGCCCCTAAAACGAATGTGTCAGCTCGTGATTGATACCAGTAACTCACACCATCCGGCTGATCTCAAACACAGATGAAGATAATCATCATCTCTTGTGCTAATGCTGATGAAAATGACAATAATTATGACGAGAGAGGCTGTGCTACCATGTGCAGAAATAAAAAAAAAAGAGGTAAATACTCTCTCTCAAAAAAAGTGATGACGCATCAGAGTGCTCTATAAATCACTCACTTCCTTTCTTTCTCGTGGTTCTTCTAGAAGGAAGGAAGGAGAAAGTGGCAGACGATGAGGGGGTGAACACGGCACGCTTCACTGGCCATGACTGCACTCCCTGGGAAGAAAAGCAGTCTGTCAGGACCATTATTCAGGATAAAATGCCTTTTTTTCGTCTAATCTAGGACCAGCTGAACCTGCTGTGTTCTTAAAGGAAAAGCCCTGGTGAAAGGTACTATATAACAAAATAATAAAAGGAAAGCAGAGACTGAGGAAGCTACCGTATGTTTAATGTATTTCTATGATTTTTAAAAATAACGCTATAGAAAATAAATGGTCACATTTTTTAAAAATTCTATACACATGATATATTTATCTTGAAGCATTTACAGTTTGCTTATGTTAAATATAAAAAAATATTTATAGCAATAAAATAAAATAATCTGAAACTGAATGAATGAAAATATTTTGGTTGAACTAAAACAATTTATAATCTAAGGCAACACATATGGGGAATAAATAAATGAATGAGTCAATCAATGAAACAATGAATCAATTTAGCAAAATAAAACTTATATGTAAATAGTAAATAGTAAAAAAAAAAAAAAAAAAACTGCACCTAAATAAATAAAATTTCAAACTAAAACGAAAAAAAAGCTTAATAAACAAAACAAAAAAAAATGTTTAATAAAATAAATACATACTGTAGATGTGATTAAAATTATACATATAATATTTAATACATGCAAATAATGAAAAACATTTGAATAAATGGATCTACATTATAAATAAATGAACGAATACAAATATATTATTTAAACGGAATCAAAGTCCATAAAAGGCAATACATATGAAACAATTTCAACAAATAAATTAACTTTCATTCATTTATTCATTCATTTCCTTTCACCCCAGTCTCTATTTCAGAGGTTGCAACAGCGGAATGAACCGGCAACTGTGTAAACCATGAATGAATAAACCAACCAACAAACCTACCACCCCAATCAACCAAGCAAACTAACCAACGAACCAACCAACCAACCAACCAATCAACCAAGCAAACCAACCAACCAACCAAGCAAACCAACCAACCAACCAACCAACCAAGCCAACCAACCAACCAAGCAAACCAACCAACCAACCAACCAAGCCAACCAAACAAGCAAACCAACCAACCAACCAACCAATCAATCAACCAAGCAAACCAACCAAGCAAACCAACCAAGCAAACCAACCAACCAACCAACCAAGCAAACCAACCAACCAACCTAGCAAACTAACCAACCAAGCAAACCAACCAACCAACCAACCAACCAACCAATGTTTAATTAAAATGTAATTAAATAGTAACTAAATCTAAACCCAGAAGAAAACACAGTTAAAGCCTAAAATACATAAATGATAAATAAATTGGTACATGTTGGGCTAGATTAAATAGAAACGAAACCAAAATAATGTGATATAGAGCCAAAATTAAAGAACATTAACAACTAAAATGAATTCAAAAAGTAATATAAACTGAATCTAAAATTAGAATATCGTATAAATAAAAAAATAATAAGTAAAAATGTAATATATATTAAAAACCTGCCAGTTGCCTCACTCCTTCCACTATCACAGTGTTCACTGTAAATCCATCATCAATATTTTGCAAAAGCACCATGATGTGACTTAAATGTATGATTTACTTCAGTTCACTTAACAAAGACTACAAACTGACACTTCTGTCATGCCTCTGCAATCACATCCACTTTCATCCTGAAGAGTTCTGAGCCAGTATAGCTTGACATGGCCTTCCAGCATTTCCCCACATCATCCAATCACAAACCCATCAGAGCAGGAAAGCTTCATGACAACATTGATACCATGACAAGAGACTGCATCCCCTCCATCTGTAAACACAGTTCAAGTCCACTATCATCTGCGCATGAGTTCACATACAAGCCGCAGGCCGCACTTCAGGGCAGCGAGAAGATGCTGCGATTTAGAGATGGATACAAAACGAGAGGGTCAGTCTATTCAAGTTACATTTGCTGAGCCCTCCTGCGTTTGCCAGTGAGTTAATCTGATATATGGCCATAGGCTGAATCTATTTGCGTAAGAGCCTCTGCCCTCGGCTCATAGATCAGTCAAGCAGCCCTTGCTTGCTCTGTTCCTTCTGTAATGGATGACTGCAGAAAGAAGCAATGCAGGTGCACCTTAAGAAACCCTAAACTGGGGAACAAGGCAGAGTAGGGAAGTTAGGCCGCAAGGAAGGTTATAAATATTGGCTCGAGCTGTTCTTCAACAGTATCAAAGTGCACCTTTAGGAGAAACGGCATACTTAACTTTGAGGAACTGTCTGTTATAGTCGCTTAAAGGGATCTTTTACTGTACTCACAGAATTTTTCCAGATAAATCATGTTTTATGATATGTAATGTGCTAAGACTTACATTCCAAAGTGACTTCTATAATGCAATTAATGTCAAAGTATGCATGTTACTTCTGTTCTACTAGCCCCACTTTAAGGAGGATTTGAACTGGTATCTCTAAGGTCTGTTGCACAAAAACCATTTGTGTTTATACCCTGATAAGTTTACGCTTAGTTTGAGCAAACTCTGAGTTTTCGGGCTCAAGAAGGTGGGTTGGTTTTGATTGGGGTCTGTCGTTGCTGTAACTTACAGTGCACGATTTCTAACTTCTGGGTTAGAGACCGCAAACTCAAACTGGACCACTCAATGGTGAGTAAAGTGACATATATCTGATGCAACAAAGCCACCCTCACTTCCTCCAAGTGTCTTTTCTGCTCCAAGTGAAATCTATTTACACTAAAATAATTTGTGTTAATATTTTTGATAATGATATATCCTAATCTGCAACAGAGAACTGAATTGCTGACTTTCGTGAAAGAAGTTTGTCCAACGGACAGCTTAAGAAACCCTAAACTGGGGAACAAGGCAGAGTAGGGAACTTAGGCCACAATGAGGGTTATAAAAATTGGCTCAAGCTGTCCTTCAACAGTGCACCTTTAGAAGAAATTGCATAGTTAACTTTGAGGAACTGTCTGTTATAGTCGCTTAAGGGCATTTTTACTGTACTCACAGAATTTTTCAGGATAAATCATGTTTTATGATATGTAATGTGCTGCGACTTACATTCCAAAGTGACTTATATAATGCAATTAATGTCAAAGTATGCTTGTTACCCATTCTACTTGCCCCACTTCAAGCAGGATTTGAACTGGCATCTATAAGGCCTGTCGTGCATAGACGATTTGGGTTTTTACCCCAGTTCTCTTCAACAAAAAAGTGAATTGCTAACTCTCTTTAAAGAAATGATTTAACCATACTCTGTCGTGTGTTGTGTGATTGGCTGTTTGCAGCACATGTCACTCTTTCAGGTAAATGTTATTCACAAACTCTGAGTTAAACTTGAGTTGACATAGAACCATTATATCCAGAGTTGTGAAACCACTGAACCAGCATTTTTAGGTTGGATTTGTTTTGTCAACCCTAAACTTACTCTGCAAACTGGAGTTTGTTCAACTCATTTTGTGCAACAGGCCTTTGGTATGGGAGAAGGTTACACTAACAAGGACGTTATACACCAGCAGCCTCTGATTTTAGGCATTAGTTTGCCTCACAAAATTTACTTGCACAGGTCCAACTAGCTTGCTTCTGTTACTCTTACTCCACTAAACCTCACTCTCTTATGGAATCAGAGGGATTATATTGGTGTCATGAACCAGAATGAGATTTGGGCAGGTGAGTGTAACACAGGCTAGCTATGAAGAACTGTGCAGGTAAACTGCACTTCCTTTTAGAGCTGGGTGAGTAGAACTGGAGGGGTCCTATTAGTGCTATGATCCAGACTGGAGTAAGGTTAGGAGGTAAGTGTAATGAAAGTCATGGAACCAAAGCAATCTCTCCAGTTCTACTTGACTTGCTCCTAGAGGGACTCAGACTTGTGTATTCGGCAACAGAGGTGGACATGCTAACAAGGACCACAACTTCTAGTGTCAGTCCCTGGTAAGCCTCTTTATACTGACTCAGGGGAATGAGCATTACCTTCTTAACTCACCCCTACCCAACTCACCCTTACCCTGCAAACCCTAATCCAATCTGAGTCACAGCACCAGGGTAGCCCCTCAAGTTCTATGCACACAACAAAAAGTGTGAATCATATTCAAAGTGGTTTGAACATGGGGGAAAAAAAAGCAGTAACATGGACACGAAAGACAATACATTCTAGCATCACTGACTTGTGCACCATGTGAGCCCAGTGGGGTGATTTACCTGAACAGTTTCTGCAAGCTGTTCTACGATACACTTCTGAACCTGACTCCCATCCGGGTCACGGCACCAACATTACATTTGCTGCAGTGCTCACCCTGAACATGAGGAGACATGGGCATACTAGTAGTAATGTTAAAAACCTGGTTCTGCGGAGTTTAGCTTCAACTTATGTATAATATTTCTTTTATTCCTGGACTTTAAATGTCTCGGAAACATTGATGTGTAGGGAGAATGAGAGAGTTCTCTGACTTTATATAAAATGTCTTCATTTGTGTTTCTGAAGATGAACGAAGGTTTCAGGGCATTGGAACAACATGAGGGTGAGTAACTAATAACTCAATTTTAATTTTTGGGCGAACTAACCATATAACGCAAGCTCAAATAAATTTACCCTCATAGTTCCCAAAACATCACTCCTATCTGGGTCAAAGGACCAAAGCAGCATCTCTTAACACCAGGGGAGTAAGGTTTATATGCACAATTCTTACTAGCTGGAATCTTGTTACATCACTCCTATCCATTTTAAGGCTCCAATGCAACCCCCTGTTGTACTCCCCCATGCTCTTTACAGAATTAAAGGCTCCTAGTGGAAATTTGATCCATCCAACTAAATTTCAGAAATAATAATGTCATTTTACAGCTACTGCTGATCAGTGGAGAACAAAATACATTATGCTTTTTGAAAGAGTAGGTTTTATTCATATAATGGGTGAAACTGTAAGGTAAATTTTTGTTTTCTTGTTCAACAAGATGAAAGGAAATTCAATTAAGTTAAATCAGAATCAAATTGACTAGGCATGATAAAATGAATGATAGAGAGACAAACTACTATGACAAATTGAACATTTCAAGCAACTCTTGTTAAATAAAATGATTGAATTCGTAACTAAACTTGGCTAGTTACTTCATATCATGCCTGGAACATTGCAAATGCAAAAGAGAAGTCATAGAAAAAGCATCGAACACACTGCTAATACCATTTTATATCCTGTACAGGAATATATTTCAAAACCGGCCCTCCCAATCCTGTCTTCCAGCATGTGTCTGAGAAAGAAAGATGGGTTGTGTGCGAGTGACTCCAGATGAGAGTGAGAGAGCAGGGTTGAAACAGATGGAGAGTGATAGCGGTGCTCGGGGAAGAAGCCTGGCGAACACCTTACAGCAGGTCTTTTTTGCGGTGGCTTTCTGTCTGAAGAGGTTATTTATTTTTCATCTAGAAATGGAAAGTGAAGAGTGATGTGGAAAGAGCCCCTGTGGAATTACACCGGCGACAGTGTCTCCCGGGATTATTCGGCCGTCTTGATCTCGGGTATGGGGGAACTGTTGCTCCATGTCTCTCATCCTAAATAGTTGTGCTTTCCTCCAAGCCTCCTCAATAGGTGTCCTCCTGCTCATTTCAAACTCAATTATAGCAGCAAGTGAAAGCCCCGGTGCTCCATAATCAATCCACAGTTCCCACCAGGAACTGGGGCTCCGTGGGGCGGCTCATTAAGGGCCCACTAGTACACTTTGCCTTATTATAGAAAAACCTATTTGGCTTGTTGACTCCTACACATGGGTTTGGTCTCACTAAGCAAATCCTACTTTTATTTTTGTTTGCATAGAGCAGAATTAGGCAATGAGAAAATTAGTGTTTAAGTTTTTTTTTTCCACAAAGGGGGTCTGTTATGTCTTACAGATTGGATTTTATTACACCGAACTACACTTTGCATGTAAACAAATTGAAATGAACATGACATTTTTTTTATGCAAATATTATTAGCCATGCTGTAAAATATGTTTAACCCAGGCTCCTTCTGAAAACGTAGCCCTATATACATTTCTGGAATACATCCCAGGAGGTACGTTTTTTGCGGTTTTAGTTTTCGAGAATCCACCAGAGGTCATTGTGGACCCCTTTTGAGATCTCAAATTTCTCTCGCAAGTACCATTCATGACTTTCGCGCCTGCTGTTCTTGACTAAATCCACCAGAGGCCGCTGTCGACTGACTGACCAAATGACCAATACCCCGACCCAACCCATTCTCAAAACCCTACCAACAGTGTTTTCAAAAGCAATCCAGAAAAAGAAGATTTTACCACATTTTGACCCTGTGATTTACTTTGACGTTTATTTTATTAAATTTTTTGGCTTTTGTTTTTGTTTTATATTCTTTCTGGAACCATTCATCGCCAGACTTGAACCCTGTCATCATGGTCAACGCCTCTCTGCATCTCAGGTCTGCCGACGTAAACTGCGAGCCACTGGACAATCTGGTAACAACGTGAAAGCTGTCTATACGGAGGTAAGCGGTCAGCTGCTAGCACGAAAATAAACGACGTCAAACCACCCCGTAGCTTTCATTTTAAAGCCAAAATGCAGCCATACGTACTTCTGGCTACATAATTTGCGATCTCCAAAAATGTATATAGGCCTATGTTTTCAGAATAAGCCCATTTTGGAAATGTTTAATTAATTTATTATTAATTTATTTATTTATATGTTTAATAAATTAATTAATTAATTTAATTAATAATAACTTTTGAAGAAGGTCATATTTATTTTACATTGGCTAGAATAAATAGTTGTTAAATAGTTTGAAATGATATTAGCCACCTTAATATATTTTTCCTCTATTTTTTGCCTAATTAACCTAAATTGCCTAGTTTAACCTAATTAGTTAAGCCTTTAACTAATAATAATGATAGAAAATCTATTACTACTACTACTACTACTACTAATATTACCACCACTAATAATAATAATAATAATAATTATTATTATTTTACATCTTTCTACACTCTACATTCTACATTTATTGTTTAACCCTTTCTTTACCACACTTTCAATCTCAAAATATGAAACAGAGAAAGAAAGAATGTATTTATTTTATTTTACCTTTAATATCAACATTTTTTTCGTATTCAGTAATTCTTCGACATTTAGTTTCTCATCTAATATTTTACTTTATAACTGATACTTATGATTTATTTCAGTTATGAAAACAACGGTACATATACACATTTATTTTTTGAATTAATAAATAATAAAATTAATACATTTTATTAGATTTTAAATGTACAATTTTTCAGTAAAAAAAAAAAAATCTGTAACAATATAAAATTCAGCAAATATAAAATTCAACATTTTCTGCATTTCAATTAACAAAAATATTTTTTTCCCTTAAGTTTATTTTTAAAGTTAATAATTGTATTATTTTTATTACATTTCTTTTCGTTTTCATTATAATTTTGGTGATTTTGCTGTTTTTAGTATTTTATTTTTACGTTTGCAAGCCTCTTTTAAAAATATAAGATTAGAAATAGAATAAACAATGAATTTTACATCATATTTATCAAAGAATCCTTAAAAAAATATCAATTGCCACAAACATATTAAGCAACAACCCGTTTTCAACAACGATAATAATTACAAATGCATCTTGAGCAGCAAATCGACATAGGCTTATTCAGTGTGCGAATTATACACTGACGATCGGGGGTTCAACTTTTTCAGTAATGATAGTTTATGTAATACATACTTCAGTGAATCAAATGTATGTATTTATTTAAATTACATCTAATTTATTTATAAAACATATGTAAGTTTTCAGCGTTCAGTGTGGGATAGGCTATTAAGTGTATTCTAATCTGATTAGCTATATCATCTTACATTAGGTCAAACTATACAAACTATGCATCTGATTTGACTTTACTTTTAGGATACAAGGGGAAACAAACTCATATTTTATGAAAAATGAGTCTTGTGAATTCTTACGGTCATGTAAATCTGCCGGTTTTAGACTGCTGAATGACTGCTTTTTTGGCACAATTATGCATTCACAATGGGATGAACCATTATAGGGGTGGTCAAATGAATATCTGTTGTTTTACTTTTACCATTATTATTAAAAATACTGATCAAACAGAACTTTTTCTCAGATTCAAAGGGACCCCCTCATATATCTTGTTTTGATGCCCTTCAGGGGGAATCAAGTCTTAATTAGGGGGGTTAAACCCCTTCAAACCCCCCTGTAATTTGCACTCTGGGCCTATTAGAATCATCAGAAGTTAATTTAAAATACAATAATACAATATAAACTGACAATAAAGAAAAAAAAAACTTATACACATAAATCTTACTCTCTTTAAAATCACTTCAAGTTCCAAAAACTGGCCAAAGTTGCGTCAACTCCCCAAAAACCCAAGCGCCACCAAGTCCACAGAACGACACCAGAGGGCTTAACTAGCTTGCTCGTCTAAACTCGCCGCCACTTTTAATGAGCAAAAATGTCAAACTCCTTCATAGTGAAAGATCTCATCGGGGAGGTTCAGGAGAGTGTCGAAAAAAAAAAGTAATATGCTAAAAATAAGCGTCGCTGCCCTACCCAGCGCTGAGGAACTTTCCCTGTAGTAATCAAGCCAGTTCTGAGCTTAAGTTTACCGAGGGAGAATAATTAACGTGACACCGGAGCTGCTTAGGTGCTTTCTTGCAAACTCTCACCTGATGATGGTGTTGGGTCCTCTTGGTTTTTCTGACGGCACTCATAGCGACTCGGTGCCAACACTCAAGTCCCCTTGCATGTATTCACTGGAGCCGAGGGGACTGAGATATGTAACATGGCCTCATTTCGCTCTGGTTTCGGCGCAGGCTACGTGTCGCTATACACCGTGAGGAGCACAGAGCAGGCGGCCTTGATTATTTCCTCAAATAGAAACACGTTCGCTAGCCGCTAATCTCCTCGCAGTGCCAGGTGTTGAGCGGGTAACAATGGAAAGTGGGCAAAATCTGATTTTCACACCTCCGTTCCCCTGCTTTCTCTTCCACTCGTGTTACTCTTCAAGGGATGTTAGAGGGTAAGTGCACGTTAAGCTCCATCGGCAACGCTTGTGGTTCATTTCAACAGGAATTATTTGACACTTATTGTTCTTTTTTGGACAAATTGGGTTGTTTTTAATGGTGTCGTTTTAAAACACAAACACTCAAATTCAGTAAAACGTTCGTTTTTTAGACCTCCACATGAGTAAACACAAAAAAAGATGTATTTATTTATTCATTTAATTCATTCATTCATTTTCGGTTTAATCCCTTTATTAATCTGGGGTCGCCACAGTGGAATGAACTGCCAACTTATCCAGCATATGTTTTACACAGCAGATGTCCTTCCAGCTGCAACCCATCACTGGGAAACATCTATACTCTTTCACACACATACACTACGGACAATTTAGCTTACACAATTCATCTATAGCCCATGTCTTTGGACTTGTGGGGGAAACCGGAGCACCCGGTGGAAACCCGCACGAATACGGTGAGAACATGCAAACTCCACACAGAAATGCCAACTGACCCAGCCGAGGCTCGAACCAGCGACCTTCTTGCTGTGAGGCAATTGTGCTACCCACTACATTTTATTTTATTGGAAAATGGTATTTGGCTCCCTAATTTAGTTTTTTCGACATTATTTTATTTTAATTAGGCTTTGATTTGTTTTTGTATTGAGTAATACTTCCACATTTAGTAGCCGATATTTAGTTTTTCAGAATCAGAATCAGATTTATTGGCAAGTGTGCTTCACACACACAAGGAATTTGTTTTGGCTACAGAAGCTTCCAGTGTACATAAAGTGACAACACAAAACAAATATGAAAAAATAAATTAATTAATTAAAATAAAAAAATAAAAATATCATCTCATATTTTACTCTATAACTGATGCTTATTAATTATTTCAGTTATGAAAACAAAATTATATAAATTTTTTTAGTTTTAAATAATAACAAATGATAAAATTTGTCATTCTTTATTAGATTTTAACGTTACAATTTTTCCAAATGTTATTTTTAGTTTTCCTTTTACTTTTTAACATCAACGACAACATAAAATTCAGTTTACATTATATTTTTAATAAAAAAAGCTCAAATATATTTCATTCATTTTCTTTTCGGCTTAGTCTCTTTATTAATCTGGGGTCGCCACAGCGGAATGAACCGCCAACTTATCCAGCATATGTTTTACGAAGCGGATGTCCTTTCAGCTTGTAACAATCACTGTGAAACATCTCATTCACACACATCACACAATTTAGCCTATCCAATTCACCTGTAGTGCATGTTTTTGGACTTGTGGGGGAAACAGGAGCATCTGGAGGAAACCCACGCTAACACGGGAAGAACATGCAAACTCTAAACAGAAATGTCAACTGACCCAGCCGAGGCTCGAACCAGCGACCTTCTTGCTGTGAGGCGATTGTGCTACCCACTGTGCCACCATGACACCCTTTATTTAATTTAATTGGAAAATGGTGTTGGCTACCTCAGTTTGGTTTTTCGACATTATTTTATTTTAATTTAGCTTTGATTTATTTTCGTATCGAGTAATACTTCCACATTTAGTTGCCGACATTTCGATTTTCATCAATTATTTCACTCTATAACTGATGCTTATGAATTATTTCAGTTATGAAAACAAAAGTACACTTATTTTTTCTTGTTTTAATGAATAACAAATGATAAATTTAGTACATTTTATTAGATTTTAACGTTACAATTTTTTAACATTTTTTATTTTTAGTTTTACTTTTATACATCAATGACAACATAAAATTCAGTTCATGTTATCTATATTTTAATAAATAAATAAAGCTTAAATATATTTCATAAAGCTAATTTTTTAATAGTCAATAATTTAAATAGTTACAATTTTAAGTTAATAATTGTCTAGTATTAGAATTTTATAATATTTATTTATATAACAGTTGTTAAATATTTCAGTTTTATTTTAAATTTTGCTAATTTTGCTGTTTTTGTATTATATTTGTAAAGATTTGTAAGCCTTATTTAACGTTTTAGTTGTATTTGTTACAGTAATAAAAATGTATTGAATTTTTTCTTGATTCATTTTTATTATTACCCTCACTATCCCTATAACCTCCCTTTCTGCCTTTTTGTTTTTAGACAATATAAAGTCTACCTTTTCTTTTTTCTTTTTTTTTTTTGTGATAATCATTATTATACTTCCAACGATGTCGATTGAGCTTCACGTAGCCAGAAAATCCCTCTCATCTCTCCACCTGCCGTCCAGTCGGCTGAGCAGGGAAATGCTGAAGAAGCAAGTCCATGGCAATTAGGCCTTAGAGTGCACTTTATTTTGGTCCTCTCTGCCAAATTAGGTTATATAATAAATGAGAAAGAAACGGCGAGAGAGAGAAACAGAAAAACGCCCAATAGAGAACAGATGAAGTCTAAATTTAAACCCCACTCAACATGAGTCACTGCCCCCAATGCTGGAGGCCAGTCAGGGTCTTGCTCCACTCTAAAAGGGAAAATCAGGCAAATCTGACTTTTTTACATGTTTAAGTGCTGTAATCGAGTCCCCGGTGCATCTAGCAGCCAAGAAAACGTGGAAAAGGACAAGCTTGTAACTTTGCTTTGGTAAATGTTTCTCTGCTAGCATGTGGAAATATTAAGTAATCAGATTTGTTAAATAGATTTTAATACATAAATACATGACTGCTTTCTTATTAAATAAAATTATATAAAATATTTATATAAACATGTTTTTATTTCTATAAAATTTTACTAATAGTGTAATGTTTATTAGCAAAAAAAGCATGTTAGAACAGAGCAGTAAGATGCTAGTCGCTTAGTTTAATCAACTTTACTCTGCAAGAGTTTCACAGATATGACAACGAATCATTCAGAAATGTCCTCGATCATTCTAGAAGTTTTATCCTCTTCATCTCCATGACTTTTTCAGTTTTATATGTTTAAGGGTTGTAATCGAGTCCTTGGTGCGTCTACAAGACAAAAAAAGGTGAAAAAAAAAGACAAGCTAGTAACTTTGCTTTGGTAAACGTTTGTCTGGTAGCTTTTTGGAAAAATGAAGTAACCAGACTTTACATTTTACACCAGACTGCTTCAATATTGTTTCTGAGGGACTGTTTCACTTCGTGTTCAAACTTCATATTCACAATTATGTCAAGTCAAATATTTTGTCAATGTTTCCAAATTTCCATTCTAAATGTTCTTGTTTACATGCTGTAATGTTGCTAATTCGGCTAAAGTTAGCACTGCTTCAGACAGGGACATATTGCCCGATTGATCCTGAAAATGCTAAAGTCATAACTCTAATTATGCAGTGTATTATAAGGTGACAGACTTTTTAAAAACTGTTTTCTATAATGATTTGAGAATCGTACTGATGTTATGTTTATAAGCAAAAGCAGCATGTCAGAACACAGCAGTAACATGCTAATCAGTTACTTAACTCAACTTTACTCTATGAGAATTTCATAAATGTGTCTACTCACCATTCAGAAATGTCCTAGATCATTTTAGAAGTTTTATCCTCTTTATCTCTATGACTTTTTCATTTTGATATGTTTAAGTTCTGTAATAGAGTCCCCGGTACATCCAGCCAAGAAAATGTGAAAAAGGACAAGCTATTAACTTTGCTTTGGTAAACGTTTCTCTGCTAGCATGTGGAAAAATGAGGTAACCAGATTATACATTTTACACCAGACTGCTTCAACATTGTTTCTGAGGGACTAAAAATGCTTCGTGTTCAAACTTCATATTCACAATTATGTCAAGTCAAATATTTCCCTGCTGAAAAATCCAGCTTAAACCAGCCTAGGCTGGTTGGCTGGTTTTAGCTGGTCGACCAGGCTGGTTTTAGAGGGGTTTTGGCCACTTCCAGGCTGGCTTCCAGCCATTTCCAGCCTGGTCTTAGCTGGTCAGGCTGGGAGACGACCAGCTAAAACCAGCTTGACCAGCCTAGTCAGGCTGGGAGCCCAGCCTAAACCAGCTATGTCCAGCTTAAACCAGGCTGGTCAAGCTGGTTTTAGCTGGATTTAGCTGGTCATTTTCCAGCCTGACCAGCTAAGACCAGGCTGGAAATAGCTGGAAACCAGCCTGGAAATGGCCAAAACCCCTCTATATTGGAAGATAATTGTGATGGTGTAATGTTTATTAGCAAAAGCAGCATGTTAGAACACAGCAGTAACATGCTAAACAGTTACTTTAATCAACTTCATGAGAATTTCACAAATATGACTACTAACCCTTCAGAAATGTCTTGGTTCAATCTTAAAGTTTTATCCTCTTCCTCTCCATCACTTTTTTATTTTTACATTACATGTTTAAGTGTTGTAATTGAGTCCCCGGCGCAGCTAATAACTTTGATTTGGTAAACGTTTCTCTGCTAGCATGTGGAAATAAATGAGTGGAATTTGTGTTATACACTTTACACCATACTGCTTTAACATAGTTTCTTAAGGACTGTAAACGCTTTGTGTTCAGACTTCATATTCACAATTATGTCACTTTATATATTTTGTCACTGTTTCCAAATTTCCTTTCTGAATGCGCTTGTTTACATGTTGTAATGTGGCTAATCTGGCTAAAGGTAGCACTGTCATAGACCAGGGATATGTTGTTTGATCAATCCTGAAAATGCGAAATTCATAACTTGCACTTATTATACACTGTGTTATAATGTGACAGACCATTCATGTTTTCTGTAAAGATTCGAAGATTTTACTGATAGTGTATTGTTTTTTTAGCAAAACTAGCATGTCAGAACAAAGCAGTAACATGCTAGTCGGTTATTTTAATTATCTTTAACTAACCTTTCAGAAATTTCCTCATTCATGCTAGAAGTTTTATCCTCTTAGTTTCCATCACTTTTGCATGCAAGTCTGTGTGAGTTTAGTTGTTTTGTTGTTTCTGTCAGAATAGCATGTCCACTGTAAAACAATGTTGGTTTTAACATAACTGATTTAGGTTGAGACAACATGGAGGAATTATGTTAACTTATTAGTTTTTTACAAATGTAAGTGGATTGAACATAAAACAATTAAGTTTGCCCCCCCAAAAAACTCAAGAAATTAGTTGTTTCAGCTTATTTTATAAGTAATTTGAACAAAAAGCAAGCATCATTTTTTTGAGAGTAAAGTCTCCACTCTCTTCTAGAAAGTTCATTTGCATTTAAAGGGACACACCAAAAAAGTGTGACAAATAAAGTCACACAACGCTCATTCTCATCCACAACGGGAATCCAGGACCACCAATAATTTTCTTTTATGTTCTCTAGTTCTGAATTTAATGGATGCCGGCTTTCTCAACACTTCTGAAGGTGCAGAAAAGCCTGTGCTAATTAACCGCAGCACTAACCGAAGCCTTTAAAGGTGTGAGCTAAAGGCCAAGAACAAACACAGGAGTGTGATACAAGTGAGAAACATGGGAGTCTATGAACAAAGCTACAGTATGGTGTAAAATGACACAGTTGACACTTTACTGCTTTGAACGGGCACTAAACTGTATATCCTAAGACATTTCAGCTGAAGACAAAAATAAAAATGTAGTTTTCTTGGTACCAATTAATTTATTCTGTCATTTTAACTATATAGTAACTCATTCGGCTTAACTATATATTTATAAAATGTACTGTATAGTGTTTACTGATGCTTGATTTTAGGATATTAATAAGTGGTTGCTATAGTAAGTTACGTTTGTAATTACAAATAAAGAAGCAAACAACCCATAAATAAATGAATATATGTACGGTGGCGCAGTCAGTAGCGCTGTCGCCTCACAGCAAGAAGGTTCGAGCCCTGGCTGGTTCAGTTGTCATTTCTGTGTTGAGTTTGTATGTTCTTCCCGTGTTGGTGTGGGTTTCTCCAGGTGCTCTGGTTTCCCCCACAGTCCAAAGACATGCACTATAGGTGACTTGGGTAAGCTAAACTGCCCGTAGTGAATGTGCGTATGTCCTGGTCCTCCAGGTTGGGGGTTGCGCGTTTGGCTAACGACCCACCTCGTAAAAATTACATGTTACGAAACATTATCATGGTGTGGTTAAATATCAAATTTGATATAAACGGCCCTGGGAGTAAATATGCATGTACTGTATGTATGTATGCAGGTAATTCCTTGCACTTTGATGTATTGACATTCATTTATTTATAGCCCTTAAATAGTTAAATAAATTTAATTTACTGATGGTTACACGAGTAAATGCGTAAAGAAATATGCAAACATAAAATTTTTTTCTGATTTATTTATATATTTCAATAAAAAAAATGTTAACCCATATATATATATATATATATATATATATATATATATATTACATATGTTATATGTGATCATGCAATTTCATGGCAATTCATACGTTTCAATTTAGTGGCCAATTTATATTCATTTTACAATCTCATTCTTACTTTTTAGTACGAGTTGCTCATCCCATGATGGCGGTGGGGTTTGGGGGAAAGTATGATTTTTTTTTAAATCATACGTTTTCATTCAAATTAAATTGCATGAATTTGTACGAATTAGCCACTTGTCTGACAATACGTAAAATGGTTCCATTTCCTTGTGTGATCAGGCTGGATAAATATACAGAAATCATTGTTTTTATTATTAGTGATTTTATCCCAACACTGCATCTGACCAAAAGCATGTTTGAACCTCACCTTTACAAATGCCATTAATAAATATTTGTAAACTAAAACGCCTGAGAATCTGCAATGATCCACACAGCTGATTCAGGCAAACTAGGAGTTAAACATGCACACACACTTCAGCTTTGAACACAAAATACAAAACATTGAGACGTTGGCCATTGTATCACCTGCGCCGCTCGGCAATTCAGCAGAACCAATCTGGAATTGGATTTTAATAGATTTTGTGTCCATTTCCCAGCACTGCAGCATTTTCAATCTCTCTAGTATTTTCCTTCCCCTATCTCCGCTTCGGCCTCTCTGCTACAGGTTTGGATATTTTATAAAAGACAAATACTGACCCGGGCTCATTATGGATATGTACCCCTGCATACATTTCTGGACGGCACGAAATACGTCCCAGGAGGTACTTTTTTTGCAGTTTTTATTCTCACAAATCCAGCAGAGGCTGCTGTGTACGCTTTTTCAGATCTCAAATGTCTCTAACGAGTGCCATTCAAAATTGATCTTCTCACGTAAGTCCACCATTTACGGCCGCTGTCGACTGACTGACTGACTGACTTACTAACCGATTGACTGACTGATTGACCGATACCCTCACCCACTCTGTTCCCTAATTAGTGTTTTTTTTTATTAAAATATGCAAAAAGGTTCACAAATTGGGATTATACAAAGAAAATGAAACATCAACAAAAACAACAAAAAAACAAAACAAAAACAACAACAACAATAGACTCAGGTACTGGCAGGTGCGTGTGTGTGTGTGTATGTGTGTGTGTGTGTGCATGAAAAGGTACCTTGGTGGACAGGTCAGAGTACATACATAAGGGACAATAACAGTCAATAATTAATCAAGTATCATAGATATAAATAAAACAGATGGAAAGAAACCAGTCAGTGGTAAGGAGTGACAACAATGCTTGTATTGTAAGATAGTAATAATGACAGTAAAATGAAAGGACAACAGTAATAATAACTGACAACAACAATAATAATAAATCACAAGTACTACACCAACTGCTACAGAAAGTTACTAATATTACAACTACTACTACTGCTACTACAGCCACAAACACGACTACTACAATGTCTACTACTACAACAATGACTACTACAGCTCCTACTACAACTGATACTACTACAACAACATCTACTACTACAGCAATCACTGCTACTACAACATCTACATGGACAACATCTACTACTTCTGATACTACTACACCAACAACGAGTGCTACAACAACAACAACAACAACAACAACAACAACAACAACAACATTACTACTTCTGATACCAATGACATCTACTACTACAGGAACTACTTTCAACCAATAGTGTTTTAAAAGCACAGATTGACCAACAAACCACGTTCCCTAAACTCAAGCGACAGCGTTTTCAAAAGCAATCCAGAAAAAGAACGCGGCCGCTTTATTTTTTACTATGTTTTCAGATCTTACCATGTTCTCACGCTGTTATTTACTTGTTTATTTAAATTCTTGCATATTGTCTTGGTTTTACCTGCTTTCTGGAACCGCTCCTTGCCAGACTCGTACCCTGTCGTTGTGGTCAACAAAGGCGGCGAGCCACTGAGCAAACTGGTAACAGCAGAAAAGCCGTCTACACGGAGGTAAGTGGTCAGCTAGTAGGGCAAAAAGAAACAGAAGCCGTCATCGGCATCATACCGCATTGTATCACTCGTTTTAAAGACAGAATGCAGCCATACGCAGTTAAAGCTACATAATTCGCGCTCTCCAGAAATGTATACGGGGGTATGTTTTCACAATGAGCAAAATACAGAAAAATACAAATACTGTTGATAAATACAGTAACCCCAACATGCTAGAAAGTACTGGCTTTTACATAACTGGTTTAATAATGGAGCAGTTGGCCTTGTGCTTTGCCTCTCTGATCGCCTCGTCAGTCGTTTTCCTGTACATTTACATCTAGTTACATTTCCCGTAATTCTCGTATGTAATCATTCTAGACAGTGTATCATTTCAGTCCGATTTACCCAATCCCCAATGACACTTGGGGGCACGTATGATTTGTCATACAAATAAGATCATGAATTTGCACGAATTAGACACTTTTCGGACAATACGTAAAATAATTACTGTACGTTTCCTCATGGGATAAATTGACAAAAATCATTGTTTTTTATATTATTGATTTATTATTTAGTATGACTGAGTGTATGAATGAATGAAAATCATGTTTAATAGTTTCTCCTCTCTATTACAGGTTTGGACATTTTATATACGACAAATACAGTAACCCCAACATGCTAAAAAGTACTGGCTTTTACATAAGTGATTTATGAAGCAGTTGGCCTTGTGCGTTGCCTCCCCAATCGCTCAGTCAGTCTTTGCGATAATTCGTAACATTTTGATTCAGTCGTGTTTAATTAAATTTAAAATAATTCTTAAATTTCTCATAATTCTTGTACATAATCATTCTAGTATGACAGTGTATCATTTTAGTCAAATTTGCGCGTACTTGGGGCACTTATGATTTTTTATACAAATAAAATCAAAAGAATTTGTACGATTTAACAACTTTTCTGACAATGTGTAAAATAGTTATGTTTCCTCGTGGGATAAATAGACAGAAATCATTGGTTTTTATTATTATTGATTAATTATTGAGGATGAATGAGTGATTGAATTAATGAAAATCATGTTTAATAGTTTCTCCTCTCTACTACGGCCTCTCTATTACAGGTTTGGACATTTTATAAGGCAAATACAGTAAACCCAACATGCTAAAAACTACTGGCTTTTACATAACTGATTTATGAAGCAGTTGGCCTTGTGCGTTGCTTCTCCAATCGCTCAGTCAGTCTTTGCGATAATTCGTAACAAATTGATTCAGACGTGAATTTAAAATAATTCTTAAATTTCTCATAATTCTTGTACATAATCATTCTAGTATGACAGTGTATCATTTTTGTCCGATTTGCGTGTACTTGGGGCGCTTATGATTTTTCATACAAATAAAATCAAAAGAATTTGTACGATTTAACAACTTTTCTGACAATACGTAAAATAGTTATGTTTCCTTGAGGGATAAATAGACAGAAATCATTGGTTTTTATTATTATTGATTTATTATTGAGGATGAATGAGGGATTAAATTAATGAAAATCATGTTTAATAGTTTCTCCTCTCTACTACAGCCTCTCTATTACAGATTTGGACATTTTATAAGACAAATACAGTAAACCCAACATGCTAAAAACTACTGGCTTTTACATAACTGATTTATGAGGCAGTTGGCCTTGTGCGTTGCTTCTCCAATCGCTCAGTCAGTCTTTGCGATAATTCGTAACAAATTGATTCAGACGTGAATTTAAAATAATTCCTAAATTTCTCATAATTCTTGTACATAATCATTCTAGTATGACAGTGTATCATTTTTGTCCGATTTGCGTGTACTCGGGGCGCTTATGATTTTTCATACAAATAAAATCAAAAGAATTTGTACGATTTAACAACTTTTCTGACAATGTGTAAAATAGTTATGTTTCCTCGTGGGATAAATAGACAGAAATCATTGGTTTTTATTATTATTGATTTATTATTGAGGATGAATGAGTGAATGAATTAATGAAAATCATGTTTAATTGTTTCCTTTCTCTTCTACGGCCTCTCTATTACAGGTTTGGACATTTTATATAGGACAAATACAGTAACCCCAACATGCTAAAAACTACTGGCTTTTACATAACTGATTTATGAAGCAGTTGGCCTTGTGCGTTGCTTCTCCAATCGCCCTGTCAGTCTTTGCAATAATTCGTAACATTTTGATTCAGTCGTGAATTTAAAATAATTCTTAAATTTCTCATAATTCTTGTACATAATCATTCTAGTATGACAGTGTATCATTTTAGTCCGATTTGCGTGTACTCGGGGCGCTTATGATTTTTCATACAAATAAAATCAAAAGAATTTGTACGATTTAACCACTTTTCTGACAATGTGTAAAACAGTTATGTTTCCTCGTGGGATAAATAGACAGAAATCATTGGTTTTTATTATTATTGATTTATTATTGAGGATGAATGAGTGATTAAATTAATGAAAATCATGTTTAATAGTTTCTCCTCTCTACTACAGATTTGGACATTTTATATACGACAAATACAGTAACCCCAACATGCTAAAAACTACTGGCTTTTACATAACTGATTTATGAAGCAGTTGGCCTTGTGCGTTGCCTCTCCATTCCCCGTGTCAGTCTTTGCGACAATTTGTAACATTTTGATTTATTCGTGAATTTGAAATAATTCTTCAATTTCTCATAATTCTTGTACATAATCATTCTAGTATGAGAGTATATCATTTTAGTCCGATTTGCGCATACTTGGGGCGCTTATGATTTTTCATACAAATAAAATCAAAAGAATTTGTACGATTTAACCACTTTTCTGACAATGTGTAAAATAGTTATGTTTCCTCATGGGATAAATAGACAGAAATCATTGGTTTTTATTATTATTAATGAGGATGAATGAGTGAATGAATGAAAATCATGTTTAATAGTTTATCCTCTACTACGGCCTCTCTATTACAGATTTGGACATTTTAAATAAGTCAAATACAGTAACCCCAACATGCTAGAAAGCACTGGTTTTTACATAACTGGTTTAATAATGGAACAGTTGGCCTTGTGTTTTGCCTCTTCAATCACCCCATCAGTCCTTGCGACAATTAGTAACATTTTGATTTATTAGCTAATTTGAAATAAATCTTAAATTTCCGATAATTCTTGTACAGAATCATTCTAGTATGAGAGTGTATCATTTTAGTTCAATTTGTGCGTCCCCCCAATGACACTTGGGGCCACTTATGATTTTTCATACAAATAAAATCATATGAATTTGTACGAATTAACCACTTTTCTGACAATAAGTAAAAGAGTTACTTTCCTCATGGGATAAATAGACAGAAATCATTGTTTTTATTATTATTGATTTATTATTTAGAATGAATAAACGAATATAAATCATTTTCAATTGTTTCTGCTCCCACTGTGGCGTCTCTCCTACAGATTTGCACATATAAGACAGATACAGTAACCCCAACATGCTAGAAAGTACTGGTTTTTACATAACTGGTTTAATAATGGAGCAGTTGGCCTTGTGCTTTGCCTCTCCAATCGCCCTGTCAGTCCCTCGTGTGACATCGAAACAATAATAAGCAGGTTTGCAGGGTTATTTTTAGACACCGTGGGGAAGTGGGAGACGAGATTAAAAAAACACAAATGAGTCAGAGACGACTCCACATGGCTGTGTTCAAGAATGGCACGGCCTAAATCCCAGGGGAAAATCTTATCGGAAGTTTGCGTTTGGATCTAGCATCGGCTAATGGAATGGAAAGCAGATCTAATGGAGCGTTCTGATCTCTAAAACCCAATATCGCTCGTCAAATTTTGCTCTTGAAATGCAAGTGATCCTCAGCATCAGAGAAGCTAATCTGAGGACTTTTTGTCAGCTAATTAGACAGGCGGAGTTCACTGCGATTCAGGGCAAGGGGGAGAAAAAAAGAGAAATAAAATAGCTAGATATGTTGGGAATCTGTTAGTCTCTATTCTGGTCAACAGCCTGAAGCCTTAAAAAAAACATATGCTACACAAACAAATGGCGAATGCTAATGAAAGACCATTTTTAGAGTGTAATGAGATTCATCTGCAGACTCATACTATACACAAATATAAATTTGCCATTGGTTTCAAATTAGATACAACAACAACAACATCTTTGCACTTCAAATGCCAATGTAATGCACATCTACGTTTGCTATCGTTTAAAATATTTCAAAAACATTAAATAATGTTGTCATTTTAATAGCAATATACACAAAAGAGTCATCATTAAACATAGGATGTCTCAAAAACGTCCCATTTATTACATTTCAACATTATTTCTCATTTGCAATCCAATAATTTTAACCCACCTTCTATATATGCAATTGAATCTATTGATATCAAAAGAGCATTAGCAAGAAGCTAATAAAATGCCAACACAAGGCGCCGCTATGAGGCGCTGTGTAGGGTTTAAATCAAACACACACTTAAAATACTTGCATATACACCTATAAATTAGTAACACATACACCTATACTATTGGATGTTCAAAACAATATATATGAAACTTTTGTATACATATAAACTTGATGCATATAAATGTATACATATAAACATAAATATATAAATGTATATATATAAACTTGATGCATATAAATGTATACATATAAATGTATATGTAATGCATATAAACGTATACATATGAACATATACATATAAACTTGTTGCATATAAACATAATAAAATAAACGTAATTAAATAAAAATTAATTAAACCTAATTAAATAAAAAAAATATATATTTAAACGATGTGTGCCTCGCAGAGGTGAGTGGGCATGACAAACCACCTGTAGAAAACACACTCTTACATCTCTCTGACAGTTTAAATGTCACTTGCATCAGTTTTGCACCAGACACTTTCTTACGATCACTCTATATCTCAAAACAACAACAACAAAAAGCCTTTGCACCTTTATGAAGTGTGCTTCACACAGGTGAGTGGCATCTACTAAATGACTAAATGTAACTGTAGCAATGTTTCCTTGTGAGATCAGGCTAATTAAGCCTCTCATCTTAGCACTACCACCAAAACAAATTCTGGAGTCACCACTGACAAACCCAGACCCTTAATTTGTGTTATTTTTTTTTGTAAATGTTGCCACTACCACTCACCGGCTGTTTTCAACTTTTCGCCACCACATACTATTTCAATCCAGAGAGGATGAGCTGATCAATGACTCTCTACAGTTATCATAAATACAATAAAGTAAAATTAAATGAAATTAATAGTTACATTTCCTCGTGATATTGGGTGGGTTAAGCTCCCCATCTTAGCACTACCAACAAAACAAATCCTGTTGTCGCCATCGACGTTCTTCGTACCTCACTTAAACAGATGATTTGGCAGATCCTGGATCTATTAATCTTGATAACTGATCTCTGGCTAATTTGGTTCTTCAAACAAGTTCGCAAATCAGATTAAAATGTCTGGATGAACTGATCTGAGATCGCTGCATGTGTTGTGAAGGACAGATCTATCGATCCTCGAAATCATGATCAGCAATGCAACGATTGGCTGACGGCACAGCAGCGTAATGACATCATCTGATTAATATTCACTTACCCATGTGAGCAAAATTATATAAAATTCGTAGTAAACTGTTTGTTAAATATGATACGCAATAACTTTCCACATTTGTTGTGGGCTGCAGGCTCTATACTTTCATGTGTCAAGAGTATTTAGCAATTTAGTTTTACATTTTAGATCAAATTTTCTTTACTATAGTAGCCTAGGCCTATTTTAGTTTCTTAATTGGCGTAAGGAAATTAAATTAATTTTGCATCAAAAAAGCATTTTGATATTGGTAAAGGTGTCATCAACTTTTGCAAACCATCAAATCACCGGCATATTAGCTGTCAAAATCAGCTACTAAATATGATCTCCAAAGACTACGTCGAATAGTTCGGACTGCTGAGCGAATCACTGGTACAACCCTTCCTACTCCCCAAGAACTGTACTTATCCAGAGCGAGCAGAAGGGCTGCCAAAATCACTCTGGACCCCTCACACCCAGCACACTGCCTCTTTGAACTTTTACCTTCTGGTCGACGCTACAGAGCACTGCGCACCACAACAGCCCGACACAGAAACTTCAGAGGTTTCTTCCCTCAGGCAATCCATCTCATGAACACTTGATGATAATAATTGCGGAACCAACATCACTACTTGCTATACACTTTTATACACATATACACTTATTTAACAACACACTTTACATGCCAATTTGCACATAACAGCTGCACATATAATGTTGTATATAGTAATAAACATGTACACACACTTGTCAATCTGTATATTTGCACTCACTACTTCTATTTAAAAAAAATATATATTTATTATCTGTTTTTTGTCCTGTCTCTGTAATCCTGTTGCACTGTAGAAGCTCTGTCACAAAAACAAATTCCTCGTATGTGTGAACATATCTGGCAATAAAGCTCTTTCTGATTATGATTCTGATTCTGAAAACATGCATACCTTTAAATAGTGCGCATTTGAATCTAAAAAATACATATTAGTAAATGTTCCCTTTGATCCCCTTGAGAAGAACCACCCCATTTTTGTAGTTTTATTTACAAAGTTAAAGTTTTATTTATACATATTTTTAAACTTATATGTATATAAACATACATTTTATTAATTATTTAATATGATTAATTATTCTAAATTATAAATGTGTATATAAATGTATATATATATATATATATATATATATATATAAATAAATGTATATATATATATATATATATATATATATATATATAATATATATATATATATATATATATATATATATATATATATATATATATATATATATATATATATATATATATCCCAAGTGTATAGATAGATAATCTATAGATTACTACTGTAAGAAAATATCAGCATTCGGTAAATACTTTCAGTATTACCTTTGCTTGAAAAGACTCAATCTAATCCTGTTTACATGGAATAAACCTGCTCCCTAGCAGGTTTGAGCTATACCAGAACTGTTGTTATGACAACAACTCTTGAAAGAGTTTTGAAGAACGAAACGATCCTGGATCGTGTCAAATCGTCAATAACCAAATCCAGCTAATTGAGTAATCCACGTTCGAAGAACGGACCCCAGATGTACTATTTTCAAGGTTGCCACTACATCTCACCAACTCCACCACATACTATTTCAGTCCAGAGAGGATGATCCATGACTCTCTGAAAGTATTATTTAAATAAAATAATTCAAGTAAAATTAAATCAAACTAATAGTTTGGTTTCCTCGAGAGAGTAGATGGGTTAAGCCTCCCACATTAGTGCTAACAACAAAACAAATCCTGGAAGTCGCCACTGTCAAAACCAGACCCTTAATTTGGGATATTTTTAAGGTTGTCACTACCACTCACCAACTAATTTTAACTTGATGCCACCATATACTATTTCAGTCCAGAGAGAATGAGCTGATCCATGACTCTCTTCTCAATCAGGGAGCCTGTTTGATCAAAAAAAAAAAAAACAAAACAAAAGCACAACGCTTCGATTTCACAAATAAAACCTCCAGCGTCTGGCTCCCGAACATCGCTGCCCACCTTTCATGCTTATTTTACAGTCTTATAAGCGTGCGCTCGCTGGTGTCTCCATCTGCTGAAGCTGCGCTCCCTCTTGAGACGAACGGCACCTTTTCTACAACCCAAGGAGATGCAGCCGGGGGTGAGCGAGACATCCATCAACGACAGGCCAATTCCCCATATGCATGCGTATAAATTACAGTATACACGCTTGGCCTGCAGCTCTGCGGGAGGCATGAGGACGGAGGAGAGAGAGAGAGAGATAGAGAGTGCTTATCTTAATGAAAACGCTGGAACACTGGCCTGATTATAGCTGCGGAGAAAGGCCTGGGAAAGACAGGAGGAAGAGGAAGCAGACGGGATGATTGCATAGGAGGTGTTTGGTCATCCTAATGGGGGTTTGGTGAAAGAGGTTGCTTAGGAGAGACCAATGTATCGTTCTTTTGAGGGAGTTTGGTACAGTCGGAATTTGATGAAAGTTGAAGAGTCTGCAATTCTAGGGTTCATTTATGAGAATGGATTTTCAGTTTGGAGAGGAAATGAAACAAGTATATATTTTTCATCAATTTTCACCTAAGGAAAGAAGATTTTGGCCCACACATTTCTAAACATAATAGTTTGTTCTGTAGAGAATTGAAAAAACTAAATATTGCTTCAGAGGGGTAATAATATTGACCCAAATTTTTATTATTATTATAATTTTTTTTTATTAAAAACATTTATTCTAGCCAAAGTAAAATAAGACTTTCTCCAGAAGAAAACATATTATAGGAAATATTGTGAAAAATTCCATGCTCTGTGAGTTGTTAAAAATCAGGCAATGGGCTGTCAGTACTTTACACATTTTTATTTATTTTAATGTGATTTATTGTTTTAAACTACCAAAATTTGTCAGTAAAAGTAATGTTTTAACATTTTTAACATCGAAATTTGAGCAGAGATCAAGGCCCATAATGCAATTTGATAGCATAAATCCAAAGAAACAAAGCACAAAGATTTGTATAATTGCTTAAACCTAATTACAACTTTTTTTAATATTTAAAAGGTGCATATTTACAAAATGAAACTTTTAATGATTAAAAAAAATCCAAATATCAAAACATAAAGCCTCACACTTATTTTCAACATGTTCATTAGTGAATTATGCTATTAAATAAAACAAACTGAAAATGTACGGTCTGGATTTTGGGTTTTGAGCTATAATCTGTTAATCTGTTAATAATAACTTACAATTTCAATGTGTTTGTCACAAATATTGTAAATTTTTTCCAAAAGTAGTCGACCAAGTTACTTAATCAATCAATTCACTAAAATGAACCTGATTCTCAAGCTAAACACAAAATACAGGACAGCTTTTGAGCATCTTCAACATTTCCCCTATAGCAGAACAATAAAATTATTAACAACTAGTCAGAATTCATAAATCAGCAGACAAATAGTAGGTATTCATTTTGTCTTGTCTTATGTTTTAAAAATCTCATAGTGTCAATAGGTGTTGACTTGCATTATCATATAGTAACCAAAGCCCAAGCTTTCAGGAGAAAAAAAAGATATATATATATATATATATATATATATATATATATATATATATATATATATATATATATATATATATATATATATATATATATATATATATATATATTTATACACACACACACTGGGTGACACTTTAAAAGGAGCATCACTACCACCGCTACCGCAATAAAGGATTAAGAACGATATGGCCACAGTTTGCAAATAAGCCGCCGGGGGCACAAAGGGACGGTATGCGAACGTACAGAAATATACAGTAGCTGTAAATACCCTGCTACTTGTAGATGAAAATAAAGATGAAATAATGAAACAAAGCATTATAATTATTTTATTAATCATTAAAAACTTGTTAACAAGCTTTATTATCATTGTAAACTTAAGAAACGAAGATTCATTTTGCAAAGTTAAATTTAAAGAAATAAAAGACAACTAAAATGAAAGTATAAACAAACATAAACACAAATAAGTAGGCCCAAATAAATACATAAAGCAGTGTTTTAGCCTAAATATAGAGAGATCTACAGTGTTATTCTAAAGTTATAGGATTATGACAGTGGATAAGCTTTTTCATTTACGTTATCATTTACAGTTTTCATTACATTTACGCTCAGTTGGCGTTTCTGTGTGGAGTTTGCATGGTCTCCCTGCGTTCGCATAGGTTTCCTCCTCCGCTGCATAAAAACGTGCTGGATAAGTTGGCGGTTCAATACGCTGTGGTGACCCCGGATTAATAAAGGGACTAAGCCGAAAAGAAAAGGAATGAATGAATTTACATTTTTTGTTGTTGACTATATCTCACTGTCTCATTTTTTAAGTCTTAATTATTGTACATAAATAATAAATAAATAATTACATAGGGCTAAATAATTATTATTTTGAAATATTACCAGCGAAACATGGAAAAACAGTCCGCTGGATGGTCTAAAGGGCTCTTAAGTTGTATTCTACTTCATTAAAAGCATTAAAAAAAATTTACCTACCTCAAGCAGATCACTAAATTTATAATAAAAATAATTTCTATAAAGTTAATCTCATCTACATCTTCAATCTCTTAAAATTTACAGCACATTTTCATTTTTGGGTGAATTACCCTTTTAAAACTTAACAAAAATGTCATTTTTAGACCTAACATAAAACCTTCCATTCTGAGTCTATTACTAACTGTTTTCTTCCTAATAGACAACATAATGCAAAAAAGTCTGCCATAAAATTAATCAGATACCCAAGCATATGACAAAATATTGGACAGCTTTTGAGCATCTACAACATTTTTACCCCATAGCTGAACAATAAAATCAATGACAACCAGTCGGAATTCATAAAATCTCAGCAGACATATAGTAGGTATTCATTTTGTCTTGTGTTATTTTTTTAAACACTCATAGTGCCAATAGAAGTCGACTTGTATTTTCATATTAACCAAAGCACAAGCTTTCAGCAAAAGTCTATAATTAAAATGTGTTAAAAGCATGTATGTGTTAATTCATGCGCTAAGTTGCTAATGATGCATGCAACATGCTTAATATGTTTGCAACATGTTAATTCATGCTAGCTACACAATCTAGAAATGTTTTGAACAAGTTTATGAATGCCAAAGTTATCTATTGGTAGTTTGTGGAATAGACATAGTGCTTTATTGAAATTATTTAATGGAATATTCCAGTTTGGATCTTTGGATGGAAACACAGCTATACTACACATTCAAATATAAGAAATGTGTGTTTAACAAAGTCTTAGGAATATAAAAATAAAGCATACTCAATTTTTATTGAGGAAATTTGTCTGTACTGTTGTTTAACCCATATATAAAACAAGTCTATTGTAGTTTAAAGTACTTTAGTGTTTCAAACCATACTACAGTACTTTTTTTCAAATTCCCAGGTTCTGCAGGTTGCAATGTCCTGAATTTTCATTGCCAATCTTAAGCCAATTGTAATAGTTTGTTTTGTTTCAATTTGGAATTTCCCCAACCAAACGCAGAACCCCACCCCCCCTCCTTCCCATACTATAGTTAAGTGTATTATATTGTACACTATCAGAAATAAAGGCACGCGATCGGTCACTGGGGTGGTACATGTACCTATTCAAAAGGTACAAATTTGTACATAAAAGGTCCATATTAATACCTCAAGGGTACATATTAGTACCTAAAAAGTACAAAAGTGTTCCTCTTAAAATTTTTAGGTTCTAATAAATACTTTCAAGTTACCAATATGAACCCTTTAAGTACAAACGTGTACCTTTTGAAAAGGTACCACCCAAGTGACAGCTTGCTTACCTTTATTTCTGAGAGTGTATATATCATAGTACTTATAACAACGGTAATGAGTGCTACAGCATTACCACAACATATTAATTCAAGTAATATACCATAGTATGGTTTAAAAACACTAGTATTTTCTATAAATTACTATATTATTTTTTATGTGGGATATTCAGTTCACATCTTTGCATGGACACATAGTAATGACACTCTATACAGTAAACTCTCAGAAATAAAGGTACGAGAGCTGTCACTGGGGTGGTACCTCTTCGAAAGGTATAAATTTGTACCTAAAAGGTCCGTATTAATACCTCAAGGGTACATATTAGTACCTTAAAAGTACAAAAGTGTTCCTCTTAATTTTTTTTTTAGGTATTAATATGTACCCTTCACTGAAAAAAAGTGTTGCATGCAAAACTGTTGTAAACAATTTATTTGTGTTGAATTTAAACAAACAAATTAAATTGAATAAAGTTTAACTTAATTTGTTTGTTTAAATTCAGCCCAAATAAATTGTTTACAACCACTTAACGTAGAAAAAAATGAGTAAATCCAAGGAATCTTCTTTGAATAATTTTTTTCAGTGTTGAGGTAATAATATGGACTTTTTAGGTACAAACTTGTACCTATAGAAAAGATAACACCCTAGTGACAGCTTGTACACCTTTATTTCTGAGAGTGTATATCCAAATTTAAAACATGTCTTTGCAATAAACCAAAAGAGAAAAAAATTCCATCTTCCCCATCTTCAATGTCTTGACATTTACAGCAAATTTGAATTTTTGGGTGAACTACCCCTTTAAATCACCACAGAAATGTAATTTTTAGAACTAACACTTAAAACCACTACAACGTGAAACCGTTTTCTTCATAATAATGACAACGTAACACAAAAAAAGTCTGCCATATGGCATTTCACCACACTGCAGGGTTAAAAAGAGGGTGATCTGTTGTACCCTGACAGCTCGCAGCTGCGAGGAGATTCTACGTTGTTGGGCTGGAGTCCTGGAGGACTGATTAGCCCAAAAGATCTTTATATAGACAGCAAAGGAGGGCGGTACATGGATGAACGAGAGGGAGAGAGATGGAGGGGTCTTCATTTCGGTCCACAGAGACACTTTACCTCGCTGCATCCGAGGAGCGAGCGAGCGTTTAGCAATCTGTCTCGTAATTAATCATGCGCCCTAATCAGTCATGGCTGCCGGATCTGCGCGTGATAGATTTTCCACACGAGTCCCTCATCACTGTCTCTGGAAATATATATATATATATATATTAAAAAAAATTCTGAAACACTCCGTTGCTGCCATCCTTACTCTTCCATAATATTACATCTAAAAGTTGGGTATTTTAAGGGATATTATATACAGTGAAGTTTATTTATAAACTAATTTCGAGAGGAGCACGCGCTTATGATTGATAGCAGCTGGTCCACATTAGCTAACACTGATTCACCAATCAGACGACTCCTTAACCACTATAAATAACCAAAGTATCTTACCTCAGCCATCTTTGTCTTGAAGAATCCCCCCCTCGACCCCTACTCCTCCATTTCCTTGTCAGGGCAGCACGGAGGCATAATGGTTAGTATCATTGCCTCACAGCAAGAATGTCACTGGCTCAGACACTCCCTGGCCAAGTCGGCATTTCTGTGTGGAGTTTGCATGTTCTCCCCGTGTTTGCGTGGGTTTTCACCGGGCTCTCCGGTTTCCTCTCACAGACCAAAAATATGTAGCACAAGTAAATTAACAAAACTAAATTGACAGCATAGACACTCCATAGCATTCATAATCTACTTACAACATTATCAAGCAGGGGGAGTTCTCGAGACCTACCTGAACTCGGACTCCCCTCTCGCCCTGCAATGGGCTCAGGGCTCTCTCCCGGGACAGCATGCCAAACACGTTTCATAATCAATCATCAGCTAAGGGATAACCTCTTGAAACCTGATATAAACATCCAACACGTAAAAATGGACCAATGATTTTTTTCATACTTTAGTTTTTCATCAAATCTTATGACCAATCAAATGCTCTCTAGTATCTCACATGCCCCGCCCCCTTCTTGTTTGCTTTTCATTTGATGTGTTTGATCTCAACCACTCTCAGCTGTGATAACATAAAAAAACCCACTATTGGCTGTTTTTTTATGAAGGGGAGGAGCTACTAACTGCCACGCCCTGTCTTCAAGTTTCAGCTAAGACTATATCAATATTTAAATAAAAAATTATAACTTCAAAGCACTTCATGGGACTTTCAAGTAATAATAACACTGTTAACTATTGGCTTATTACCTGCTTATTATTACAATGTTGTAGTACTTATAAAGTATGGTCATATTTTACATCCCTAAGCCTACCCAAAGCCCAAACCTAAACCCAACTAAAACCTTACTATTAATAAGCCACTAATAAGCAGTTTATTGATCTAAAAGTCTTAGTTTATCGATTGTTAAAAGTTTGAATTGTACATTAAAGTGTGACCATATTTTAATACCAAAATAAAAGGGATCATACAAAATGCAAATTAGTACCAAATTGAAGACGACATTCTTTGGAAAAGACTTTTGTGTCAATCACAAGAGGAAATATTTGTTGACTTTTCTGATGCTGCAGAAGGAAAAACACACTGAAGGAGTAGTTCATCCACAATAGAAGATTCTGTTAACATTTACTCAGCATTTCCTTCACAGAATATTGGAAACTGGTAAATAGTATTTGTTTTTTATCTACTATGGGTGTCAGTGGTTACCAGTTTCCAACATTCTACAAAATATTGTCTTTTGAAATGAACGGGTTTGAAGATCAAGGTAAATGTAACTTATTTTATCATCTACACCTGTCTACTGTAGGTTCTGAAGGGCTATACTAAAGAATAAGAATAAGATTTAGGGAAAACTTGAAAAATATTAATTCTGTTCAAAAGTCTACACCCCCCAGCTTAATTTTGGATCTTAAAGTCATACAGCTAGTTATGTAGGGGGTTTGCGATAACACTTTAGTTTAGGTCACAATTCACAGTATTAACAAACTATTAACTAATAGTTACTAACACTAATAGCTTAATAAATTACTAATTAGCTGTTTATTAATAGTTAGTAAGGTAGAACTTCATTTTGGGTAGGATTAGGGATGCAGAATAAGATTGTACTTTAACTGCTAATATTGTAATAATAGGCAGGTGATAAGCCAGTAGTTAATACAGTGAATTGTGACCTAAACTAAAGTGTTACCGGGTTCACATACAGAAAAATGCTAAGAAAAAAATCAGCTATTATAAAATCAACTATCAATGTCTATTGTTGACTACATGTAAATATATTGATGGGAAATATCTTATTCAGGTTAGTACTTAATAAAAATATACAACAAGCATTTTGTACAGTATGATCTCTTTTAATTGGTTAAAATAACACAGATTCTGCAAGTTGTACATAAACTTTTGACTTCAACTGTAATAAACAATGATATGCATTGAACAATTGTAGTGAGAGGTCTAAACATTTCTAGCAATAATAGCAATACTAATTTGGTGGGGTTCAGTGGAAGCGAGCAAAAATCCCATTAGCATGATGAATTCCTTAATTGTTGGAGGGAGAAAAAAAGGTTTACAAATATTATGGCGGCGAACAAAGGCCTTTACATTAAGGATGATAATGGGTAACAGTAGTTATATTGAAATAAATTCTTAACTAATTCTTTGTTAATAGTGAGATTTGACGAAGTTTGTTCAGACTACTGATTTAAACGGCACCTATAATGAAAATCATCTTTTGGAAGCTGTTTGGACAGGACTGTATGTACGTATAGTGTATCCACTGTCATATTGGAGTGCTATAAAGACAATAAGTCACCTTTTTAAATTTCCAGACGTTAAAATAGGATCCAAATCCCTCTATTTTTGAAGCCCACCGTAACGTGATGTAGAAGTGCGGTTTCTCCACCCACTGAATTGATTTACAGCCACGTATTTATTTGTCTTCGTAGTATTGCGTAAATTCAAACACAATCTCAGGGCAATTCATAACTTTTTGATTTAGTGGCTAATTCATTTGAATTTGTATGATCTAATTCGTAAGATTTAGTACGATTTGCTCATCACCCAATGACGGCTGGGTTTAGGGGTGGGGTTTGGTGCCACGCCTTTTTTTTAAATCGTACAATTTCGTACGACTGAACTCATACCAATTCGTACGAATTAGCCAATAAACTGACAAAACGTAAAATACTTATGTTTTCTCGTGAGATCAGGCTGGTATAATCATATCAACAAGACGTTGACATGCGTAGAGTAAATAGGTTTAAAAGATCTGTTGAGCTCTCTGAGATCATCAATGATCATCTAATGTGATCAAGAATCAGTTTTACAAGTTCAAAATGTTTTTAAAACAGTGCATGTTTGTAATCAAGTTAAAGACGGTAAAATCATTGTAATTCATCACCACAGCCGCATGTCAGCACAATTATAAAAGAAGATGCTCCTATCCTGGTTTGTGAACTTAATCGGGTTTATTTTGTACATTAACATAACGGATATCCATACAGCAGTGGATATTAACATGTATCCTGTTACATTTGCCAAGCAAAAATAGCTAAACATGCGCGATGTGTGTGTTTGTGTGTAAACATTGTAACAACATTATGTGTGACTCATCCATGCAGAAAGGCTTGAATTTACTCCACAGCAAATAATCATTAGGAAAGTTCTTACTGTAGTATTTCTCACAAACGTTACATGAGATCTGCTTCCTTCATGTCTGTCACTGTGCTGTTTATCTGAAGCAGCCGGAGATTGAGGCACACTCTAACAGGCATGTGGGAACAGTGGACAGGGAGAACTAGCATTAAAGACACAGGCAACGAAAACAGCTACATTGTGTTCAGAGCAGAAAATTCCAACATTCTGAAAACTATAAAAAAAAATAATAATCTGATGGGTGTTTTGAGCTGAAACTTTACAGACACATTCTGGAGACACAAAAGGCTTATCTTAAATCTTGAAAAGGGGTAAAACAGGTGCCCTATAAAAGAAGCCGAATCAACACTATTCTTGAGGTTTGTTGGGGACAACTTAACTGTTTTATTGTATGTTCAATCCACCTGAAGTTGTAAAAACATCTAGGGTAACTTAATTTCTTCATGTTGACTCAACACAAATCAATCAAGTGTGCGTAACCAAGCATTTTTTTAAGTGTAAAAAAAGAGTACACCATTAAAAACAATTGGTCAACATGAAGAAATTAAGTTAACTTAGTAATTTTTACAAATTTAAGTTGATTGAACATAAAACAATTAATTTGTCCCCCCAAAACTAAAGAAACGTGTCGTATCAACTCATTTTGGATAAGTAATTTGAACAAATGAAGCAAATGTAATTTTTTGTGCAAAAGTGCAAAAAATGACACACAAAAATATACAGCATATTTATGACAATAATAACACCGAAAAATAACACTATTTGTCTGTATTTTTTCTACACACTCTTCAGCGCTGCCATCTTTGCTCTCCTTTTCCATTTTATTATGTCTAACAGTTGGGAATCTGATCCTGGATGGTATCTTCGGGGACGCTGGTCTAATCCGATTAAAAGTAGGGAGATTAAAAGCTGCGATATGTTCGCTGCTGCTTTAAAGGCATCCGTGATGTTTCGGTGTAAAAGTGCATTAGATGAGGTAGACTAGATGGAGTCTGTTTTGGGAGCCTGGTGCGATTTGGCCCTATTGAGATTATACAGGTGCTTATCAGGTCCTACAAAGGGAAAAATGAAGTGCACTACTGTACGAATCCGATTAGGTGTCTTGAATAGGGATGAGCATGATCTGAAAGTGCTTGAAAGTAACAGTATGGCTCCAAATGACAGTAAGTGGAAAAAAATAATGTTTGAGACTTTATGTTTTCTGTCGAAACAAAAATAAGAATATATTTTGAAGAATGTTATAGCTGTTTTTAGTATTCTTCTTCTTCTTATTATTATTATTATTATTATTATTATCATTATTATTATTATTATTATTATTATTATTATTATTATTATTATATATTTAATAATAATAATAAAGTAATAATAATTAAAGAAAGAAGACCTAAGATGATTTTAACAGAGATGAATCAAATTAATTGATGAATCACTTTGGTTCATTCAGATGGTTCTTTTGAATCAATTTACTGAAATGACACCAAAAAACATTGAAGATCTCAATTGCAGCAAATTTAATTTCGAGTTTAAACTAAATGCAAGTAATAAAACAAAAACAACATTCAAAAAAAGAAAAAGTAAACATGCTTAGCAAGAATTAAAATCAGAAATTCATATAGATTCAAATGAGTCATCAGAATGAAAAAGTTTGCTAAATCAAATCAGTGTAACCATTTCACTTATTGTCAGAAAAACACTAATTCATACAATTTAATTCGTATGAAAATTTACAATTTTACAAACCCCACCCCAACACTACCCCTCATTAAGGGATGATAATATTGTACTAATATAAATTAGACACTACGAATTAGCATGAGATTGCATTGTCTGAAACAACATATTGTATAAGAAATAATAAATATAGAAACAGATATGCGAAACAACTTTAAAAACTACCAGCAGCTCATTACCCAGATTTTTATCAAGATCAAGCTAACAAAATATCAATTTGAACTAATTAAAATGTCAATACACATACAGTACTTTGTTTAATGTTTTAACATCAAAAGGAGATCAAGAGCCTACAATGCAATTCGAAAGTGTAAATTAATAAAGAAAATCCACATCCTTATTCTTAAACATCAATAATCAAAGCAACCATCAAAGAAAATGTTAATCTGACCCAATAATAACAGTCAATAATAACAACAACATTAAACTTAAGTTTAAACTAAATGCAACTAATAAAACCAAAACAACATTCAAAATCAGAGAAAAAAATTAGTAATTCGTTTTGATTCAAATGAATCATCTGAATATACCAGTTCACTAAATAGAATCAGGGTTCAGATACAGATGCTAGAAACAGATCAGCTAATTTTTCTGTTTTTTGTGATTCATGGTTTATTCTTTCAAATTGCATTATGGGACTTTGATCTCTACACAGAAAAAACAACGAGGATCTCAATTACAACAAAAATATGCTTGTGTTCCCACTAACTGGAACAAATAAATCAAAAGCAACATTCAAAACAGAGAGAAAGTACTCACCGAAAATAAAAATGTGCTCAGCGTTGTATCAAATCAGTGATTAATTTTGATTGAAATGAATCATCTGAATGAATCAGTTTGCTAAACAGAATCAGGCTTAAACAGATCAGCTACTTTTCCTGTAATTTGCAATTCATGGTTTATTCTTGCTTTCAAATTGCATTATGGGACTTTGATCTCTACATAACTCTGGAGACAGACACCAAAAAACAACAAGGATCACAAATGTAACAACATTGAGCTTAAATTTACACTAAATACAACTAATAAAACAAAAACAACATTCAAAATAGAGAAAAAGTACTCTTTCACAGCAAAAAAATAAAAAATAAAAAATAAATTGCTCAGTTATGAATCAAATGAGTGATTCATTTAGATTCAAATGAATCATCTGAATGAACCAGGTCGCTAAACAGAATCAGGCTGAAACTTATCAGCTAATTGTCCTGTATTTTGTGGTTCGTGGTTTATTTTTTGCTTTCAAATTGCATTATGGGACTTTGATCTCTACACAGATCTGAGACAGACCCAAAAAAACAACGAGGATGTCAAAAATAACAACATTGAGCTTGAGTTCACACTAAATGGAAAAAATAAAACAAAAACATTATTCAAAAACAGAAAGAAAGTACACTTTTACAGCAAAATAATAATAATAAAAATAAATTGTGCTCAGTAATGAATCAAATCAGTGATTCATGAGTGATTATTTTCCACCTGCAGTCCCTGGACAGGTAACTCTTAAAACAACCAAATAAAAAAATAGTAACAATAAAATACATTAAAAATAGCCATTTAAAACATGCAGACTCACTCACAGACTAAACACAAATAAATCAAATACAACGCTCAGTGTGTACAAACCTGATTTGACAAAAACCACCTCGTAGTCTGTGCATGTGAAGTATTCCATAGACTTGTGGCTCTATAAGAAAAGGACGATTGGCCAAAAGAGGTTTTACATCTAGGGACAAATCTATCTTGTTACTGGAAATGCAGCATTTTTTATTTAATTATTTATATATATTTTTAAGAAACTAATGAGCTACTACTAAAAATGTAGGTACATTTAATTAGCAACTGCATCTGTGCACATAAGTATGGCGGTATTTGTATATAAAATGTGTTTTTCAGTCAATCTGCTGCTTTCCCGAGGCACATTGTGGAGGAACTGAGCGAAATGTGACGTTTAATTGAAGAGGAACAGCAGACGGAGAGACGCACAGCTCTGTACACCCAATTACACGTCATCCAACAGATTAAACACAAGAATACAAAACCGAATAAAAATAGACAACGTGACTTATAAGAGAGGAAGAAAGAAAGGCATACTTAAGTACCGCTTCTGTGAGGAATGAGTGTGGATTGTGCAGCTTTCAGGTATGCATGGAAAAACAAGATGAGCTTCTACATTAGAGAAATTGTGTAGTATATAAGAGGATAACAGCGTGTAGGTAATGAATAAAAAAATGGCATATTCATTCATTTTCCTACAGCTTAGTCTCTTTATTTATCAAGGGTCGCCACAGCGGAATGAACTGCCAATTTA